>NW_018164580.1:25436-58409 GCF_001263595.1 Phalaenopsis equestris
TATAAATGTAAAAGTTAAAATTTAGGTGTTAAATCGTTTAATACATGAGAGTTGGGTTGTATTTGTGCAAATGCTTTGTTTTATATTGTTGCTTTGACTGAATATGCATCTTGGCACCACTTGAAATTATTTTAAATTGTTTTTTTTTCTGTTACTTTTCTTTGTCCCGTCAAAGCCTATTTGATGAAATAATTGTGACATAAAGAGGCATTCGTTTGATGTTCTTATGCACTACACTGCTGAGTGGCGTATCCGAACTTTTGTTTTGTTTTGAATTAAATTTTTGCTTATGAAATATCAAATATATTGGTGTCACATTTCTGTTACTAAAAAGAAAGTACTAAATAGGGATAGACTGACCATTTTTCCAGAAACAATTGTCTCACAGCTGTTTTCACACAGCTGCAACAAACAAACAACCAACTTTTTCACAACAGCTTCCCCAAAGCAGCTTCCTGCGGCAACTGCAGCTGCAACTTAAAAGCTGCAAAGCTGCAGCTGCGCCAAACAGACCCTCTATCTCGGCGTGCAACTCTCACCCTTCTCTATCTCTTGCATAGCACAAGAACTCGTCCCTCTCCTCCCCCTCATATCTCCTCGGAGCAGCTCCCATAGGCTTCACGATGATTGTCACATGATCGCTCGCCGACGACAACTGATGTCAATGAAAAGAAACCAAAGGAAGAAGGCACTGCCATGTAATATTAACGGAGGTGTTGCGGCCATAAATAACAAAGTTTAGGTGGGAGATCTATAAAATTCAATGCTGTGTGCTATGCATGTAAAACCTACTTAAATTTTATTAAATTTTAGGGAGATTTACATATATAGCACTCAAAACATTGAATTAAACATATCTTGCACATAAACTTTTTATTTACGCACAAAGCACTTCCCGTTAATTTTTCATGATCGTGTAAGGGTCCCAGGCCTCTTCGACGTTTAGTTCCTTCTCACCCTGCTCGCACTTTGCTTTAGCTCACCGCATTCTCATCCCTATGATTCTTTGATTCTTCCATGCTTTCATGAGATGTCTCTCTTCTCTCCCTTCTCATTGTTCGCTCCCCGACAGGAGACGAAGCCCCATGTTGCACTCAACGACCTCTCCTCACAGCTCTAAGCTAGCCCAAACCAGCACACCCAGATATTCACGCACAACCATTCGCTCATCTCCCATTTCTTCCCTATTGTTCTCATTCGCAACCCCTCTTCCTTCAAGAGTTATAATTCAGCCACTGCTTACCTCTATATGCACCTAACCACTTATGAGAGCCTTAGTTCATGCACTATAACAGGACTTAAGATCCATCACATACCAAAAATCTATGAATTAAACATTTCGAGCAAAATCACAATCATTTTCATGTATCATGGCATATGCAGAGAGAAACGTCAAATTGACAACGAGCTTCACGTGACTGTTCATGCATGAATGTTGGGTGTAAGAATTTCTCACTAATAAAATTTTTATTTATGTCCTCATTGCACATAATTGATCTCAGCTTTACAATTAGATCATGAAGGTTATTGGAAAGCCAATGGTAGAACCTCATTACACAAAATGTATCACTACTTCAATAAGATAAACCATAGTTTCCATGAGAATCAAGCAATAAATACCTAAATAAGTAAAAGTAAATCACTATTTTGATAATAACACATCAATTTCTCATTGTTTTAAAATTGATGAACAGCCTCAAACTCCAAACAAAAGAGGAAATGATAAATTGATAATTTTAACGCTTTGAAGCCGAAATGATACCAAATAAATAAGTATTTTTTGACGACGAAAAAAAATAAAAAAAATTGAATTGCCCATTAAATGACATGATGACACAAATCAAGGACAGGCCAGCCATACAGAAGGAACATACAACGCATATACCTGGGCATCACTGTACTGTTTATCTTATGAGTGACCTGTTCTTCAACATCTGGTTAATATTTCTGCACCATTATCTGTGATTAGTAAGGTGTGCTCGAATTGAGCTGATAAGCTTCCATCTTCAGTTACAGCGGTCCAACCATCAGACCAAACTACAGGCTTTGTGCTTCCAATTGTAAGCATGGGCTCTGTGAAAGTTAAAGATGATTATTAAAATATTGCAATTTCTTTGGATGAAATAAAAATGGGGCACTTACATATGCAGTTTCTATATATTTACACCCAATTCCTATGTATTTCCATATCTCACACCTCGTATAAACACACCCAAACATACGCATGCCACACATGGAAGGCTTTGAATCAAAGACCTGTTAGTTGAATGATAAAGCTCTCAACTAAGGGTAAAGATGAGTCAAACCAGCTCACAAGCTGGCTTGAGCCCGACTCGTTAACGAGCTCGAGAGTCGAGCTTATCAAGCTTCGAGTTCAAGCTCGAGCCTACAACCAAGCTCGTATAATATATGAGCACAAGCTTGACCTTTGCCCGACTCGACTCGTTAACTAGAAGAGCTGCTCGAATAAAATAAAGGTAAGTTGCGACGCTGCGTAACCATGTAACTTATTCCTTTGAAGCTCTAAAATATTTTTGAATCTATTGTGTCCCCTCAACAGTCCCTTTACCTCTCGGCGCCACAACATTGCTTGATCCCATTCCCTATCTCTCGACGTCAATGTCGATCGCTCGATCCTCGTCTCCCCAATGCTCGGCGTTAGTGCGACGTTTTTCTCTCCACCTCGCGGTCCCTCAATAACCCCATTCAAAGCCAGAGCTGAAGCCATTTCTTTCCTCCTATCCGATTCATGATTCTAGGGCATCCTCCTCTCCGGTTAGAAGTTTAGGACATCGAAACCCTCTCTTCCTTCGCCTCTAAGCCAAAAATCACATGAGGGCTTCACCCCCTTCCTTATTTGCACGAAGCCAGCAAGAAGCGAGCGCAAGGGAAGCATTCCTTTTTGCAAGCTTTGTAAGTTGAAGCTATCCCTATCTTCTTTTTGGAAAGAGGAAGTTGAGTTTTGATGGATTTTTGTTGATTTTTAAATCTTCCAAACAACGACTACTACGACGATAATGTTCATGCGCAAAATTACGATGATGATGTTCATGCGCAAAAATCATAATTTAATTTCCATCTGAAGTTTAAATTTACAATGAAATCTAGATTCCAATTCAAATTGCAGCTTCAGTCAAAATATGGCCATTTCTATTTCAAATTCACTTTATAAATGAGGTTTAGATTCAACAATGATCACATGCTCAAAGTTGACTTCAAATTGGGAACATTGCTTAATTCTAGTTTTAAGTTCAGCTTCAATATCTGGTTTACATTGTCTCAAAAGCTCAAGCTCTAATATCACACTCAACTTCAATTTTAGACTCATTTAAAGCTCAATGTCACACCCCGTCATCTTCAAAGAAAGTGAAAATAAAACCATGAGATGGAAGACTCAAGATGGAGGAGAGTAATCCAAACAACTCTAGAAGATTCCACCTCATTCTAGAGAATGGTCCTAGGATAAACTCAAGAGTAACCTAGAAGGATGTATATATAAGAATGGTGTAGAACTATCTGAAAATTAGTCTTTTCTAATGTAATCTAGAAAGTTCCTAAGACTTGGGAGAGGACTATAAATAAGAGTCCTTCCCCTCATTTCTAACCATCCAAGGAAACCATCCAAGCTTCAAAGTGTTGTCATTCTTCTTTCTTAGTGAAGTGTTCCTTTCTCCAATAGTTCTCCCTACACTTACTGCTTCTTAGAGTGTTTTGTGCTAAAAAAGTCCCAAGTGTTGTGAAGATTAGGCTGATTTAGTGCAAAGGAAGAGCGCTAAAGCCGCACGGGTGACTAGAGATAAGTTAATCCGTGACAGTTCGTATTAGAGCCCCGGTTTTGATGGTAAAACAAAGAGCATCAAATGACACGCACAAGGGCAAGGTCGCTAGTAGCAAAGAGATCCCGCTGCATCTAAACCACATGGGAGGTCCAAAGAGATCATGCATGGCTTTGATTTGTGCCTTGCTAGAGTGGAGGGGGCGATGAATGGCCTGGAGGCTCAGATAGAGGATTTTGGCCAAAAGGTTGATGGACTCGAGGAGGATATCACAATCCATTCAACGGTCAGAGATGTGATGCTCCAACTAGAGGGGTAATTGAATGAACAAATGGCTAAGATGCGGGAAGATTTGATGGGGGAGCTCAAAGAGGTACGAATAGCCCATGAAAAAGAGATGAGCGACGTATGCGCTAGTTTGGAGGAAATGCGTGGAGGCATCTCATTATCTAAGAGGGCACCTTTGAAGCTAAGAGGATTGAAGTTCCAAAACCAAAGATTTTTGGAAGAGCTCGCAATGCAAAGAAAGTGAATAACTTCTTAGGGGGACATGAACAATATTTCAGAGCGATGGAGATTACAGATGAAGATGAAATAATACAATTTGCAACTCTTTATCTCTCGGACATCGCTATATTGTGGTAGAGAAGAAAATGAGGAGATATAGATAAAGGTATATGCAAAATATCCACCTTTGATGACTTTAAGAGGGAGCTAAAAAGACAGTTTTACCCTGAGAATGCGGAGGATGGACTAGAGCCCGGTTGCAAAGGCTCAAACAAAAGGATATATTAACGAGTTTACTATCCTGGTCCTTGAAATCCCTAACATGTTAGATAAAGATGTTTTGTTCAACTTCATGGATGGACTCCAAAAATGGGCGAAGACTGAGCTTAAGAGGCATGGAACACAAGATCTCAATACTATCATTGCCATTACAGAAAGCTTGGTCGACTATACAAAAGAGTCTACAAAGTCAAAGGAAAAAAAGAGTAACTATGTCAAAAGTGGGTGAGACAAGGACCAACATAAGGAAAAGAGCCGTCATGAATCGACCTCATCTAAGGCAAAGGACAAGAGAAAGTCTAACAGGAAAACCAAATCACATAATAAATTCTTCCTTTGTGGAGGACCTAATTGGGCAAGAGATTACCCACACAAGAAGGCTTTGAACTCTCTCCTTGCAAGCCATCAAGAGAAAGAAGGAAGCAATATAGCCGTACAGGTGGGAACAATGCAACTACACAACGTGGTGCGCTCCTCTCCAAAAACCCAGACAAAAGGACTTCTCTTCGCGAAGGTGATAATAGATGGGACGACTGGTAAAGCCATGATAAACACGGGAGCTTCTCACAACTTCATCTCTATTAAAGAAGCAAAGAGGATGATCTTGCAAATTACAAAAGAAGAAGGCTCCATCAAAGAGGCCAACTCAGCAGCTAGACTAATCCATGGAGTGAAAAAAGGAGTGAAAACCTGTGTCGGAGACTGGTCAGGTACGCTAAATTTCTCCATCGTTCTCATAGATGATTTCAAGATAATCCTTGGTTTAGAATTATTGGACCAAGTGAAGCCGTTCTCTATACCATTTGCCAATAGCATACGCATCATGGAAGGCAACTAAGCTTGCCTAGTATCAACGATAAGATATGGGAGTAAGAAGCCAAAATGCTATCGGCCATGCGATTCAAGAAGGGCATCCGACAAGAGGAGGAGGCTACTTGGCTATTCTCCAGGATTCCGATGAAGAATTGAAACCCCAAGAAGACATGCCAAGGAATGTGGTAATAGTACTTGAAGAGTTTAAATATATTTCACCATCGGAATTACCAAAAGAACTGCCACCAAGAAGGGAGATCGATCACCAGATCGATCTAGAATCAATGACTAAGCCACCGACAATAGGAGCTTACCACATGGCACCTCCAGAACTGACTGAGCAATGTAAACAATTAAAGGAGTTGTTGGAGACAGAATTCATCCGACCATCTAAAGCCCCAAATGGTGCCCCAATTCTATTTCAAAAAAAAAAAAAAGATGGCTCCCTGCGCATGTGCATAGAGTACCAAACTTTCAATAAAATTAGCTTAAGAAATAAATACCCAATTCCTCTCATTGCTAATCTTTTTTATCACTTGGGGAGCGCAAGATACTTTTCAAAGTTGGATCTCCGATCGGGTTATTATTAAGTGAGCATAGCAGAAGGAGATGAACCAAAGACTACTTGTGTGACCAGATATGGGTCGTTTGAATTTTTGGTTATGCCTTTTGGGCTAATCAATGCTCCTGCTACATTCAACACCTTGATGAACAAACTATTCCAACCATATTTGATCAATTTGTTGTTGTCTACCTGGATGACATGATGTTGTATAACAACACACTCCAAGATCACCTGAGACACCTCCGGGAAGTATTCAAAGCACTAAGAGAAAATAAGCTATACATAAAAAAGGAAAATTGCTCCTTCGCAAAAAAAAAAGTAATGTTCTTAGGGTACAAAATAAAGGATGGAAAGCTCATGATGGAAGAAAGCAAGATCAAGGCAATCCAAGATTGGGAACACCCTACTAAGGTACATGAACTAAGATCATTCATGAGGCTTGTAAACTATTATGGACGATTCATAAAGGGCTATTCTACAACTAACTTACTCAAAAAGAATAAGTCATGGGAATGGAACATCAGATGTCATGAAGCATTTGAAGATCTCAAAAAGGCAGTCAGTGAAGAGTCCTTACTTAGCCTTCCTGATCATATTAAAACATATGAAGTACACACTGATGCATCTGACTTCGCTATAGGGGGAGTACTCATGTAAGACGGACATTCAATTGCATATGAAAGCCGAAAACTTAATGAAACGGAGGGTTGCTATACGGTCCAGGAAAAAGAGATGACAACCATCATACATTGTCTTTGAGTATGGAGGCAGTACATACTCGACTCCAAATTCAGGGTCATTACAAACAATGTTGCCACCAACTATTTTTAGACCCAGAAGAAACTAAGCCCCAAGTAGGCAAAATGAAAATATTTCTTGGCAGAATTTGACTACATCTTGGAGTATAAATCATGAAAGGCCAATGTAGTAGTAGACGCACTAAGCTTGAAAGCAAAACTTGCAAGCATCAAAGAAGTCTCCAGATATGTATGAAAAAAAACAATAACACAAGATCAAGCGAAAGAAAGACGAACAGATAAACAAACTATTAATCAATGGCTATATCAGTCTGACTCATACAACAAAACATCGATAAAAATACAAGAAAAAGTAGAAACAAAGACGTCTATTCACTTCAATATCAGAAGTATGCTCCTATGAGCCGCCTTCAACTTTTTCACTTTCTAAGCCACAAAGGGGATTGGTTGGCTCCCAGATTAAAGATATCTCCTCAAGGATCACAACCTCCTATTCTATTCTTCAAGGGTCAACATTGTCGCTTGGAAATTCTGCAATATTTTTGTGCTCTGATCTAGGTTCGCTCGTGTATTTATCAATTCTTTTCAAGCATCCATTAGTTCTCGATGTTGCTGCGAGAGAGAAACCATCATAGAGGATAAGTCATCTTGAGACATTCCTAACTAATTCACCAACGTCAAATCACACATGAGTTATTAATCTTCTTATACTTACAAAAGATGTGGTCGATCTTTACAAGGTCAGTCTTCTATACCTTCGAAGAAATGGTCAACACATCTTCACATAGTGTCAGTATTGTCTCCACAAAATTCTATTACTTTCGCTGATTTTCAAAGGGACGAGATTCTCCAACAATCATTTTAGCATATCATGCTCAAAAAGTTACCGCAAAGTAATTCAATCAATCACGAAAGTAAAAGAGTCAATTAATATACGGTATTAGAGTCCGCGTGTCAATTTCACAAGGAAAGGGTGTGTAAACACGTTTTGTTTTGGGCGCGGGTGTTTTAAAATGGCTCGACCACACTGTATTTTAGTGCAGGCGCGCCGTAAGGTTGATGTGGGGGCGTTGGGCCAAAATCAGCATTCATGTGCTTAAGTTCATCATTTTTGTTAAAAATCTCATCCAACCCGTCGCCCGCACCAATAAGAAAAAAATGCATTTCTCAAACATAATATCAGCATAAAAAATTGAAAAATATGAGCAAACGTGCCAATAATATATCACATATTTCACTCACATCAAATTTTCCAAACTTATCCATCATTTGCCCTCAAGTAATTCAATCACTAAGCTCAACAAATTTTCCAAACTTAGAGAATAATAGTTGACCTTTCATGGGAGTATCTTTACCTTTTATTAGCATGGGTATGAATTTGTTTAGCTTTAATGGAGTTTTCCGTGCTTTGGCAATAAGTTCAACCTTCCTTTAATCATTTCCATCCTTACACAAATCTTCTCAATCCAATTGAATCAATGTGGTGATAATCCTTTTCATCCTTGCACAAGTTTTTAAGTACCAAAATCCTATTCAATCAAGAGACTTTACCCTTATTCTATTTGTTTTTATAGGATACCCAAATTTCATCAAGGAAGAGATTACTGTTTTAATTTAGGGAGACAGCTAGAAGATAAAGTTGGATTACTCTAATACTTAACCTCAAGCTTCTTCTACTTTGATTTTTCATTCAACTCTTTTATTTTCAGCTTTTGCTTTTGTAATGAATTTTTGCTCATTTTTTTTCTTTTTCTTTTTTTCCCTTTTCTTTCTCATTTTCCAGGAAAATTACTGTATTTGGTTAAGCTGGTTTTTAAGAATTCGGATTTTCTAGTGCTCCTCGAGTTAAAAATTTACTTGACCCTTAATGAAAGTTCTGGTGATCGTATAAATAAAGTAGAAATCAGGTTAGTTCTATTGGTGGAATTAAAACTTTCCACCAAAAAAACTATGGATTAATTACTTTGTTTTATATGCATACTTATTCAAATGTTTCGAAAATTGTATGCAAAAGATTAAAATCTAGTATTAGCATGTTATCAAAACCCTTCAATCCCAACATAAGCTACGTTTCACATTGACTTAACACTTGTTACCTTCCACTTTCAATTGACAAGGATACACAAAGATGTCAAATGAAATTTGAGCAAAGAAATAAGATTATTGTCAGGCAGCCTCATGCATTAATTCCCTCCCCCAAACTTATTTTATATCCGGCTCTTCTCACAGAACAAATGATCAATAAAAGCAGAAGCAGCAAAAAAGCGAATGAACTATCACAGGCATGCAGTAATAATAGGAAAACAAGTGTAATTGAGAAGCTCCAAAAATGCATGTATACCTAACATTTCAAGAAAGGACAAATATTAAAAAATAATCGAAAACTGTCATAAAATAAAAATCAATAGTGTCAACATCAAATATCCAAAATATCAACAATAAGTCCATCAAAATCCAACAATCAAAGGAAATCAGAATATCCTTGTGCAACAAAAATAAAAAAAAATCCAACATAAATGCAACCAAATCAAATCCTAACTATTCATCATCATCCTCATCATCGTCATCATAAATGTACCATGCGCCAGACTCGTACACCTCATATGGTAGTGTTGGTGGGTATACTAAAGGCTTTGGTATGTCCAACCAACCCTGTCACCAATAAATCTCCGCTGAGACAACATTTTACTGTTGTTGGTACTCATACTGTCGCTGCTGCTTGGAGGAGTGTACGGTCCGCTGGTGAATCTAGTGAACCTCCCAACCAAGTACACCAAATTCTACGCCAAATCATCAATCCATTTGGACTAGAGTCCCACGGTCTTGGCAATCAATGGTGACTTCTATTGCCTCGACGAGCTCGCACCTCGATCTCACGAGCTCTCTCTCCCCTCTCGAGTCAAGTTACACTCATAGGCCTAGATGATCTCTCGAGTGATGGCCATCGGGGGATGCAAGAGCTCCTCACCTCTCCCTTGGCACACCAGCAAGAGTGCACAAACTGGTGAATTGGTGAGGAAGACCCAGTCCCACAATCGTGCCACCACTGATGATGTGGCCCAGGGAGGAAGCCAAGAGTGAGACTGTCAATTAAAATGCCTCTGAATGCAAAAGTTCAGAGCAACACGGTCCTTGGTGGCTTCAATGAGGTTTGTGACGAGCATGATCCTGGCACAAATGTAGTGTGAGACCTTGGACTCCTTGTTTATTGGAAAACTAGAGAAATTTATAATTTTCCCCTCTCGCCCCCGACAATGGGCTTGACCATCAGTGAGAAAATAACAAATTTCGTCAAAATGAAGAACCATAAAAGGAGAATAGCCACATGGTGGTACCTCAAGGGTCTTCAAAAAGAGGTTGATCATAACAAAATCGAAACCACCCATTTCCCCCGCTCATAGACCTTGTCGTCCACGAGTTCCTTCGCATTAGCGAAGAATTCACAGACAAAGGGGTCTACGACGGGAGTATATTGGTAGCAAAGACGCCGCTAGGTACTCGCCTCAATGATTTCCACAATATGACCATCAGGTTGCAAAACAGTCTCATGGGGATCACTTTCCTTAAGGCCAGAAGATTGTTAAAGCAGTTAGAAGCATCCACACTCACGAACTTCATAGCGTCAAAGGATGCATCCTTCTACTTACCTTTGGTCTTCGATGTCATGACCTTGTAACGAAATGTACGAGGAAAGAATCACAATCTACGGTGAAAAATAACACAAAACATGAAAATCATACCTCATCGGAGCTAAGGACCACATATATGAGCTTTTTCCAGGGTTTAGCGGTGGCTGGAGATGGTTTTAAGGCGTGACGAACAACTCCGAAGATTTTTGGCGAAAGCGAGATGTGTAAAAAATGTCGGCTTCCCCCAAACCCGGCGTTATAAAAGGCTGGTGCGGGTAAGCCACGATCAAGGTGCGAGCACACTTGTGCACTGTGAACGGACTCGGGTACGCTGTGTTCCAGGCGCGAGTGCGCTGGAGTGCCTAGGGCACGCAACGCAGTCGAGATGTAGGCACGGGTTCACCGCCCGTTATAGGCTAATTTTGCGACGAAGGGTGGGTGTTGGGCGCCCACTTTGTAGCACGGGTGCGAAGGCCTCTCATTCCATAAGCCAAAATTTGTTTCTCTTTCTTCCCACCCCATAGGTAGAGATTGAGTACTCCGAGAAGATCCAAATCAACTAGAAAACAACACACGACGATAAACAAGACCACAAGACACAACAATGACAAACTTGACTCAACATGCAAAAACACTCAAATCCTAAGAAAGCACTTGGGTTGCCTCCCAAGATAGTGCTTGGTTTGTAGTTTTTAGCTAGGCGATGCCAGATCTACTATCAGGATGACAACAACATCAGGATTTTCTTACGACCTTTCCTATCTCCTCCTAGGTATAGCTTCAACCTTCGACCATCAACCTTGAAAGTATTGTTGGTTTTTCTACACTGAATCTCTACAACTCCGAAAGAATATATTTTTATTATAGAGAATGATCCAGGCCACCAAGACTTCAATTTTCAAGAAAAAAATTTTAATCGCAAACTTTACAATAGAACCTCTTGTCCAGGTTGAAATTCCTTAATAATCAGCCTTTGATCAAACTAATTTTTCATTCTCACCTTATAGATTTTGACATTCTCATAAGTCTCCTGTCTAATTTCTTCCAACTCATTCAACTATAGTAATCTTCTCTGTTATATCTTTTAAATTATAATTGAATTACTTAACTACACAGTAAGATTTATGTTCCAATTCCACCGGAATATTATAGACTTCTAAAAATCATCCTATAAAGTGACAGACCTACGAGGGTCTTAAAGGCATTTCTATAAGGTCACAAAGTTTTGTCGATCGCTAATTAAAAAAATATTTAATTTAATATATTTATTATTTTGAAAAGTAGCATTTTAATTTTAAAATAGGAAACCGAACCTATCTCATACATATAATAGTTTAATCAAGGTGACCCAATATTGATTTGTTGACCAAAAGATTGACCATGATTGTCAAGTTGACCATATGGTGGTTGGAATTATCATAGGGTCAATAAGTTGATCATTTGGGTGCTTCTGATTGTAATGACTAAAATTGATCAACCTAGAGCGGAAGGCTGACCGTGGTTGGCAGCATTTAGTAATAGAGCCGAATGTTGAATAGAGTCAATGATCCTGGACTAAAAAAGGATATATTCATTGCATCTTTAGTAATAGAGCCGAATGTTGACTAAAGTATAACACTATTTCTATGATAAAATCTATTTTGGGTCCACGTTTCACATATGTTTCACGTGTGCTTCAAAAATCTAAACCCACAGGTTGATCAATTCTTTTTTAGTCATTACAATCAGAAGCACCCAAATTCAGACAGCAATTATTTACCATTCAACACTTGCATTGTTTTCTAAAGGAAAAAAAGAAAAGCAAACAAAAGAAAAAAGGAAAAACAGAACTAATAGCTCGATGAACATTGGCATTGATGTTTTAAAAGTCTTTGACATTCAATTACAATAATTTGATAGAATATAAAGGAAACAAGCAGAAAACAAAATGGTCCAAATATTTGACTCATGATCTATAAATCCTTGAAAAGTAATTGCATAGCTGCCCTGTCAAAATAGTTTGTCATCAACTATGGAAAACTCAACAATGTAACAATCTTGTAAGATAAAAACCCAGGGTGCGAATCTAAGCACTCCATCAAAAGAGCATAAAAGGGCAACAATATAAAAAAATAAAAGAGCAATTAAAATATTACCAATTGTGAAAGTTTGGCCAGATACCATGCGCCCGCGCTCATTGTTTCCTACAAATTAGCATTAAAATACAACCTAAAAACTCTCTTTTATTTATTTAGATGTACTATTTTACCGAAAAAAAATACTATTGATATAACCATCAAAATTAGAACATAATCATTGACAAAGTTATTAGATTCCAAAACCAAAATTTTTCCATTAGAAATATAAACAGAACAAGCTTATCACCTAGTAACAAAAAGCAACCGTGCAATAATAGGAAAAAAATTCAGTTCCTTGAAAGCCATACATAATAAAAGAGCAATTCATCTGGAAAAAGGGCCAGCTTCAAATTACATTAGCATTATTCGTCTCTTGCTCCTAAATGGTAGATCCACCTGTAGCCATTTCTACGAAAACAAAGTCAATGCATTTCAAAAATTAACCCGCATTTGATCAACTTCCAGGCACTTTCTCTCTGATTAGCTACAATGATAACATTAATTTACTACAAATAGTGTAATTGGGAAAAAACCCTAGAGACAGGGCCACAGAGTTACCCGTGAATCTGACATTCCAAACTATGAGAGTAGAATTTCAAAAGAGTCCCCTGATTATTTGTATGTTGTCAGTTTTTTTCCTTGAATATGGAAAATTGATCGAAAATGACCCTTAAGGGACTTAATTGAAATCGATTTAATATTATGTTAAAATAATATTAATTTTGTATCACAATCTCTATACGATAGGGATCATTTTGGATAAATTTTGTAAAACTGAGAGATAAACGGAAGAAATGTGATATTTAAGTTAGAGAAATGTGATATTTTGAGATTAAATTAATCAAACAAGAATAGTCAGGGGCGATTTAAAATTTAAATAAAAATATGGTACTAAATGAGAAATGCTTTATTGTTAGATTGATGATTTTGACAAGACCTAACCAAGGCTTAGAACCTCACTCTATTGATTCGAGTTCTTTGTATAGACTTTTTTCGGAGAACTTTGGTGTAACGGATTCAGAGTTTCTATTACTTTCACTTTAAAAATAGCTCCAAAAGTCAAGCTAATAGTGTTCTTTACAGAATTTAAAACAATTTAAAATCATTTCTAGAGATTGTAAAATAAGAATTCAATGTGAAAACAGATTCTACTTTTCGTAAAACATTTTTTTAATAACAATGTATTTATTTATGGCCCGCAACATGCATAAATTTCAAAAAAAAAAAAAAGATTTGACTTTAAAAACATACAATTTTGAGTATTATGATTTATATTGTCTTTGAATTTCAATTGAAATAACCATGCAACCTAGAATTCATTTTAACTGATTTATTACAAAAATCAGGCACATCAAAACTATAATTTTCAGGAAATAGAAAAGCACTACACAATAGTTGCAACTTCTCTATAGTGCAAAACTATGGATAATACACTGCAGAGAAGTTCATTCAACTATGCAAGAATAATGGTGATTTTGTTTTGAGCCAAAACAACATCACACAGCAAGTATAAAACCAATGGAGAATCACCCGTACAGGCTATTTGGAAAAGGGGATGAGTGCGTAGAAGTTTTGTAAAGTTGGGGCAAGTTCCCTTGAAGATTCGATAGTATGGAAGCCTCCTTACAGATTCGATAGTTCGGAGTTATTGCAAGGCTTTTTGAGCGTGTAATTGTGCTTGTAAACTCAATATATCATTTGAAGAAGGAAAACAGCAAGTTTGCATTCTTCTTGGTGAATTCCAACAGATTCTATACTTTCAAACTCTTGCTTTTGATATTTTCTACCAATGAAATGTTTAAGATATTGCTTCCAAGTATGATTAGGGAGTAGAAATGTTTTTCTTCATTGATTTAGTAACGTAGGATTTGAAAGTTTTCACTTTTTATAAAGTGATGTTTTAACCTTCAAGTCTTAATTTACATTTAGCCTAGTTAGCTGAGAAGTTAAAATTCATTATGATATTTGAGTTTCAAAAGAATTCTTGGTGGAAAAATTAGGATAAACACATCAACTCAGGAGAATAAAAATATTGCTTTGAGATTAATGCAAACAACTAGGCTAAGCATTTGATTTAGAAAACTAAATATGTTTGATTGCCGAACTTTCTTAAACGCCCGAGAGGGGATAAGGAGAAGTACTGCTCCTGATTGTCACCAACAATTTTGAATTATCTAATCGAACTTAGATTGCTGCAAAACCAATTCATGGGAGAATTTTTTAATTATCAGAAAATTTTGCTGAATTCTCACCTTAGCATTGGTTCTGAGGTAGTTTTGTAGGTCTTGCCATGGAACTAACTTTTCCTAAGCTATTTGATGGCTCGTCTCGTCGAACACAAGTCCAAACTTTCTAAAATTTAGTCAACTCATATAATAATCATCATTTTATTTTCAAAATTAGAAAGCCCAATTATAAGATAGACTTGGAGTAATCACTGGGTCTCACAATATCCAATGCTCCCTACTTTTCCTTTGTTGGCTTCTGATAATAAATGTTCTAACTTTGAGTTATTTCACTTGAAATTTCACATAGCAGTCTTGATATCTACCATTGTATTCCGCAAAAATAAATAGTCACTGATTTAATCAAGTGTTCTTCTTCCCAATGACGTAATTAACTAAAGAGGCTTAGCTCTTTAGAGATACGAAACCCCATAATTAAAATAAATCATGTCCTTTTAAGGCAGGGGAAAAACTCATTCACGCAGCCCCACGGAATAATGAAACAATCACTTCAGGGTTAGATCCATCATAGGGAAGTATTTTCGTCCCTCGAGGCGATATACTATTCTTTGATGCTATATTCAATTACAAGTGAGTAATTTCAAAACACCTGTACGTGGTCATTCCCCCCTCTCCAAAGCGCAGACAGACACCTAGGTCGGTTGCTTTATGCGTAGACTCGATACTAGGACAATATTTGTGACCTGAAAACTCTAAGTCCATATGATTTATTTTATATGAGATATGTTGTCTGCTTTGCCTATATTATTGTGCTAAAATCTATCATATAAGGTTTTATTATATTTATTTTTTTAAATGTTTTTTATAGAATTAGACTAGGGCCCGTCGGTATTGAATGAGTAACAATGAGCTGACAGTGATATCAAATAAAGCCTGGAGTCAAAAACTACGATGATAGAAGAACAAGTTGGAATACAAGAGAGAACCCTGTCGGCCGGGTGTTTCGAAAAATGGGTTTGAATTTGAATTTAAGTATATATAGACATAAATGTAATTTTGATTTATAATTTTTTTAAAAAATGATAATATTTACATTTAGAAAAGTGAGACTGAATGGAACTCACATATTTGATAGTCTAGACGGATGAGCGCGATACCACATGTAATACACTATCCTGAAGGATAAACATATCACTTGTAGTAGGCTCAACCACCCAAACGAAAGAATTTCATGACATCTGTTTGGTCTGCAAAATTTTTTATGTATGGCCGGCAAGTTCCCCTACATAATATAAGGATTAGATAGAGTTTATTTTACCTGGGTTCCAAGTTCCCTATAGAGGCAAACCCCTATAATTAATTACATCTTAAATAACTAGGATCATCTTAAATAACTAGGGTCACTTAAGAAGACTCTCAATTAAGATCAGTGATTCTGCCTTCAAAATTTCTAAGTTTAGGTTTCCAAGATTGGACACGTGAAAGTCAAATGCAAGTGGTTCAAATGAGAACAGTTATTTTAAGGAAACCAAATGAACGAAAAGTAGGGGATATCACAAATTCGAGGAGAACCCCGCTGAACTCCCAACTATCCTATTGTTTGGCTTTATGTCTTTAAAATGATATTAATCAATGTTTAATCTTACAATTTATTTTAGAATTTAGGACTTACATTCGCACGATATACAATCGTGCAAATAGCCTAGAAAGATAGGAGGACTTACACCGTACCGTACGACAACCTCGGAATCCTAATAAGTGTTAAGATTTACAATTGCACAATAGGGTTGTGCAAAAGTCTAAAGATAAAATCAGGATTTATGTTGCTCTAAGCAAACTACCTCAAAGTCTTATGAGTTGTGTTATTTAAACTAAGAAAAAAAATGTTTAGTTGACTTGTTGTACTGTTGTAGGTCGTCATCTTTCGTCTGCTACTTCACGGTCGTGCTGCCCACGAAGATTTGCTTCATGCTCCATGCAGTAATAGTTTCAGGTTTAATATCTTATATGTGAGCATGCAATATTGTTATTTGGTGACTTACCACCGTATACCTCTTAAACTAGGCTATATTCAAGAAGTTTTGTAGTTAATTTAAAGCATACATAAACTAACTATGATATAAGGAAGTAAATGAAAATAGTATAAGGTGCGGTAAAAAAAACTGTATAAAGGAAATGTAGTACAGTGCTATAAATATACTGTAAACTTTGGGTATCAGAGTTTCTTGTTATTGTTGCACCTGTAAATGGGATCAGCGTCGCAGGTAACAATACAGTAAATAAATTCAGCTAGCAGGACAAACATGTGTTTATATATAATATAATAAATAACGGAGTAGCATATGGAAAGCCCTGAGGAAAACTGAAAATGACTCACAGAGACTCGAAACAAATCGTAGGAAAAAGACAAACAAGACAAAACACAACGTCACATATAAAGGACCAAGGGCGGGTGATTTATATGTGACATTGGGAATGTCCCCAATTGCCAGGAGGAATTGAGTGTAAGATTCAAGCATAAATCCAGAGAATTGGGTTTCATTTTAGGTTAAGTTATGACGAGAATTTCACTATTTGATTTAATTAAATTAGTCATGAACCACAGCTTGGTGCATATCCTGTCTATTGCTTTAACAAACTTATAAACTAGGGTCAGGTGCCTAGTTTCAGTGTCTTTGAAAATTAGGTAGATAAACTCTCACCTAAGGTGTGCTCCTAAAATCTAGAAAGCCAACACTTTAACTTGAGCTTGAAGTGTTTTAAAGTGTTCTATTCAATTAAGTGTTTTCCAACTAATCCTCAAACATCTTTGGATCAAACCCAGCTCACTATCATGCTCCTAAGACTTAGGTGATAAACATATAATTTTGCCAAAAAGATTCATGATGTGTGCTTCAATCATAATAAAACAATTGGGCCTAAGTCTAACCAATGATTAGAGGACTTAATTGATAACCTACTAATCTTTCAATTCATGCCCCTAACTCTTCAATCATTTAAGCTCTTATTTTGTCTCAATTCTCAACAATTCTCACAATTACAATTTTATCATTCTTATATAAAAAAAAAGGTGAATAGTTTGCTACCATATTTTCCCATGGGTTTCAATCAGCTCAACAGACTAATTATCATTGTTTTTACTTAGTTCCCTCCTCTCTGATTACCCCTTTTTTAAAGGTGTGAATCTAGAGCTGTCAAAATGACTCGTTGTTCGCAAACAGCTTGTGTTCGGCTCGTTCGCTAAGTTAATGAGCCGAACACGAACTACACGAACAAATATTTGTCGTTCGTGTTCGGCTCATTTTGGCTCGAAATATTACTAATCAATTATATATATATCTTTGATGAGTAGTATCTTAAAAAAAATTAATTGACTATAAGGCTATAAAGATTTATAATCAATATGTTTTAAATATTGCCCCAATCCTTAACATCTTATGGCTACGTGATTAGGGGTGTCAAAATGACTCTTTGTTCATGAACGACTCGTGTTCGACTAGCTAAGCAAATGAGTCGAACACGAACACACTTTTTGAGCTCCAAATATAAATGAGACGAACACGAGCAGAGCCTGGGCTCGCTGGTGTTTGGCTCGTTTACACCCCTTTGTGAATCAATCCTGAAAATAATTAAATCAGAAATTTTCATTTTTAACTTAACCATTGTCAAGAAAAAAAACAAAACCAAATAAGCGGGGAGATCGACCCATTTAAATAAAATCAACAAAGCCAGATGCGAAATCGCAAGTGAATCGGTCTAAAAACGTTTAAATTCTTTCAAAAATAAATAATTAAATCAACTCCCAAAATATCAAGCAAATCAGACTCGAAAAAAATATTTGAAATTTTCAAGACAACAAGAATATAATATTTAAAATGACGTAAAAGTAACGTTTTGAGACATCCAATTTAGTATTTGAAAGAATATCAAAATGAAACAATTCAAATTTTCAAAAAGAAAGGCGCTCCAAAGACATTCAAATATTCAAAAATCAAAATGACACGAAAAGATTTCTAAATTTTCCAAATACAACACTCAAAACTTCCAGATTTTGTAAAAAACAAAAACATTGTCACTCTCCCAAACCTTCCAAATAGAGTGAAAAGTTTGAGATTTTTCAAATGTACAACATCAAGGCATTAGTAAACTTTCCAAATTTTCTAAATAGAACAGTTAAAGCTTCTAAGTTTTGCAAAAGTAAAGCACTGCCACTCTCTAAACTTTCTAAATAGAGTTTGAAAAGTTTTAGATTTTTCAAATGTAAAGCATCAAAGCATTTGTAAACTTTTCAAATTTTCCAAATAGAACACTTAAAAGCTTACAGGTTTTGCAAAAGTAAAGCACTGCCACTCTCCAATTTTTCCAAAAAGAGTTTGAAAAGTTTTAGATTTTCCAAATGTAAAGCATCAAAGCATTTGTAAAATTTACACATTTTCCAAATAGAACACTTAAAGCTTCTAATTTTTGCAAAGGTAAAGCATTATCACTCTCCAAACTTTCTAAATAGAGTTTGAAAAGTTTTTAGATTTTTCAAATATAAAACATCAAAGTCATAAGCTTTGCAAAGAGAATATGCAACTTCTCAAATTTTTACACAAGTATAACACCAAAGCTCTCCACACTTTCCAAATGTAACATGAAAACTTTCAAATTTTTGTAAAAAGTAAAGCATCAAATTTCTCCAAATTTTCCAAATATAACATGAAAACTTTCAGATTTTTCTAAAAGTGGGGGCATTACAATTTTCCAACTTTCGCAAATGTCACATGAAAACTTTCAGGCAAAAGTGGGGCATCACAACTCTCCAACTTTCATAAATATCAAATGAAAACTTTTAGATTTTCACATGAGTATAGCACCAAAGCTACAAATGCAAAAGGGAATATGCAAACTTTCAGATTTTCATATGAGTATAACACCAAAGAATTTGTGAACTTTCCAAATTTAATACGAGAGCTTTCAGATTTTTCAAGAATAAGGCGCCACCACTTTCCAAGCTTTGTAAACAAACATAAAAGGCTCTCAGATCTTTGTAAAAGTGAAGCATCACAACTTTCCAAATTTTGCAAATGAACTACCCAACATTTTCAGATTTTGCAAAGATAACACCCAAGCTACAAGTATTAAGCCCCACCAAAAGAGTGTTTAAAGCCCCGCTTTCAAATTATAAGCCACTTTGATATTCCATACGTAATTTCCAACAATTTTGTATGTTTCGTATCATGAAAGTTAAAGAAAATAAATTTCCAACTAATCTTGTAACTTCCATGCAAGCCACATAATCATGCCATCATTTCATTTTTAGAAGGTGAAATTTGCATAGTTAAAGTGCTAGATGCGTAAATATGTAAGAATTGATTGGTGTGCATATAAATACTATAAGATTGTGTAATAAGTGTATGAGCAAGTAATTTTACTGATGTGATTTGCTATGACACGGAGAGAAATGTCGGCCAAAGAAGAGGGGGAGCGAGTCGGGTGCATGAGTAGGGATTAAGTGTGATTTAGGAGAAAAAAAAAGACGTCTTTTTTTATTTATTTTGTAATATTTAATATTAAAATCTCCCAATCTGTGCATTTTTCGCTTGTGCATAAAATCATAACAAAATGAATGTCTCCCCTAGGTAAAATCAACGTCCCGGACGCACCGCCGCCATCCGAGGTCGTCTGTGCAAGTTCATTGATTTGTGTGTAATTTGCGCGTATGTGAAATTATAGTAATATGAGTGTCATTTCTAGGTAAAATTGACGTTCTAAACGCGCCGGCGCAGTCCATTTCGTCATCTGGGGTCGTCCATGCAAGCTTGTCGACGATCAGGTCAAAAATGTGTTAAATTCGATCAGGTTATTTAAAAAATTGACTTATGTTTCGATTACTTGTGAAGTCTTTACAGATGTAAGTGACACAAACTATAAAGATTGTGTGTACGAATATACTAAAGTCATTATGGATGTCCTAAGATTTTTAAACCCTATAGGAACTTTACTCGAGCCCCAACGCATTAGTCCTAGCCACTCAACCCAGTGGTGATGGTACACGATCTTAGCACTCAACCAGGTGGTGACAGCTCGAAATCATAACCACTCGACCAAATGGAGATGGCTTGGGACCACCATTGTGAGGCTTCACAAAAGAGTGAAGAGATGGTTCCAGTTTCTAAATTGTGTAGGTCTCGGCACAAGTCCTCTAAGATAGTTGATAGGAAAATCGTATGACTAGCTCCTAGGCTTTATGAAGAGGAAGGAAAGATCTCACAAAAATGAGGTCAACAAACCCGCGAGCCATTGCAGTTCTAATAATGGTCTGTGTGTATATTGGCAGAGGGTCAACTGCCCTTTTTCTTTTTCTTTTGGGGCATACCGCAGTACCAAGCCATATTGGCCTTTATTTATATATTTTTTGTTGGCTTTACTTTATATCATGTATGCGAATTATTTACTTGAGTTCGCACTAAAAATTGCATGTTTTTCATAAGTTTTTTCTATGATTGTGAGCTTAGGTTAACCGAGATAATTTCGTTTGGCTCTTGGAATACATTTTCTACCCAACCTAGAAAGTTAAACATCGATTTTCAAAATCAAACTCACAACTTGTGTAAGAATAAAAACTCTTAAACATAATAGAAAAATGAATCGCACTTTAGACATTCACATTTGCACACATATAAATACTAGAGAACATAAATAAAATCGATTAGAAATAAGAAATTAACTAGTTGAAACCATATGCATATATATCACATTGCTTTTCTTCCTTCTCATAAGGTTTTCACCTATTGTACGTAAGGGAGATCAGAACTGTAAGGATCATCGTCCTTAAGGAGTGAAATGTTTTTCATGACTTAGCCTTGAGATCTTACACACATGCATTGTATAAGGACTGCATAACCTCTGTCACAACATTCATTGCACAATCAAAATAATAATGATTATTTAAAATGAATTAATTTAATATTTTTCAGGCGAGTTGTAAGTCTTTAAGGGGTTAAATTTGTCTTTCATGATATATCCCTACGATCTTCCACACATACATCATATTAGGACTGCATAACCTCTCTCACATCCTTCACTGCAAGTCAAAATTATAATAATCATTTAAAATGAATTAACTTAGTCTTTCTAGATCAATCAAATCCGATTGATCAAGTCACTCATTCTTCTATTGACTTAGTTGATCGTATCATATAGATTCAAACAAAAAATACAAAGTTTTAAAATATAAAGTGATTGCTTTAGTTAGGTGTATATATTTGCCCGGGCTGCTCAATTTTCATGATCAATCCATAAGTTCAAATGCATCTCTTTCTAAATTACAACATACCACTCTTTACGTGCATATGGAGAAAATTTTCCATATGGAGGCCAGACGTAGCTCTATGTACAGACTCTAGTAATATACTGTCATATGTGTTATATCGAGTCCCTCTAAAAAAAATATTAAAGTGAAAATGCGGAGGTTATTGGAGTGAAACCGCGGAGGTTATTGAAGTGGAACTGCAGATGTTATTGGGAAGTTATTGGGGGGTTATTGAGGAATTAACTCCAATAACGCCGCAATAACCTCCAATAACCTTTGCGATTCTACTCTAATAACCCCTACAATAACCCACGCAATAACCCCCCAATAACCCAAATAACCCCCCAATAATCTCCGCACTTTTACTTCAATAACTCTCTGCAATAAACCCAAAATAACACCACAATAACCTCCGTGGTTCCACTTCAATAACCCCCTGTATTAACTCCCACAATAAACCCCTAATAACCGCCTAATAACCTCTGTTGTTTCACTTCAATAACCCCCAATAAACACCGCAATGTAGCACACGTGACAGCATATTACTGGAATTCACACGTAAATTTACGTCTGGACTCCTTATGGAAAATTTTCTGTGCATATGACTATCATCATAATTTTAAAGCATATTCAAGTGGGTTGTAAGACCAGAAGAGTCGAGATGAATTTCACAACTCGATATGAGTGAAGTACATAAGTCCCATTTCTTTAAATTATGTTTGAATATTTATCTTATTGGTAGAACTCACCTTATATTAGATTTTAAGATGATCCAGCTGTCTTTTCCATAGGACTAACTTCTCATAAGCTTTTCGATTGCCCGACCATTTTGTTGAATATGAGCTATAAAATTCTAAAAATTGTATCAAACTAAAATATCATTTCAATTCCTAAATTATAAAGCCCAACCATATAATAGACTGGAGTAACCAAAGGATCTCCAATATCTGGTGCTTCCTACTCCTTGCACATTGGTCTCTAACAAGAATAGTTCTAGTTTGAGTCATTTCTTTTTCAAATTTTGAATAACAATCTTGATATTTACCACCGTAATCCGTAAAAATGAATATCTATTTTTTTTAATTGAAAGTTTTCTTAGAGAATACCATTTCCTGAGATATAATTAAATCAGAGAGTTTTGCCTCTCTAGGGATACTAACCCTTGATTTAAAATAATTTAAAATAAGTTAGGGGAAAATTTTTTGGTCTACAGCTCCATAGAATAGTAAAACAATTACATACAATATTATTTTCAACCCTTAGGATGATATATTATTTTCTTAATGTCGTATTAAATCACATTTGAGAAATTTCAAAACTCCAGTAAATGGTCCCCCATAAAATGCAGACACTACTACCCTATTAAAAAATAAAAAAATAAAAAAAATTACAAAACCTAGTGATGCGGGACTGTTTATAGCCCTTCAGGCCGAGCGAGGCGGGAAGCTAGTATAGCCTTCTGCTGGAACGGACTGGTCCAATTCCACTTAAGGTGGACGTTCTGCCTCTCCTCCTCCCGTGTCCGATTCGTTCCTTCTCTTCTTTCTCCCCTGTTCCCTATTCTTACGCACTCGTTCAATCCCTTCCATTTTCACCCCCTTTTATACATAGATCTTGCCCTTGCTAGCTGCTAGTTTTGCCCTATTTATAAAAGTTGCCTAGTTCTAACCAATTTTCATTGTTTAATGATTTCAGTTGAGCCTTCATGGCTTCTCCCTTCCGAGGGTTGTATCCAACAGCAAGCGGTACTCCGGTTGTACCTCACCTGAGGTTCTGACTAACTCAGCACCTCCCGCACTCCTTCGCTGCCTCTGACAGATCGTCGGACAACGCCTTTGTCTTCCACGACCCTCGCTCGGCAAGCATCTTGCATCTTATGGCTCCCCGACTGGCCCCTTCAGCAAGCCCTGCTAGTCCGCTAAAGCTTCACAAGTCTTCAGCAAGCCGTAGACTTCTCGGACGTCGTTTAGCAGCACACCAGCCACCTTCCCGTCGGATGTCCACCATCTGGGTTTCTGCCAGTAGGCCCGCAAGTCATTCCCAACGCCTCACACTAACCGCCGAACCCTGCTGGTCTTCCTACGCTCGTCTCGAAGAAGCTAGCTGACAGTCCGTCCTCCCAACATTCCACCCTCCACCCAAAGCTATTGTGATCCACGAGAGAGAACTGTTCCTGTCCTTTTGTTATTTCTTTTAGTCTTGATTTATGCACTTGTTGTCGTTATTATTCTGTTTCTTGTATTATCTTCTTGCAATTGTTTAAAGTCAGCAATAAAGATTGTGTCGTTTAGTCGTGGTTTGGTTTGACTTCGGTATCACCTAAAAATATTCAACCAATAATAAATCATTTTAAACTTGAAGCAACTTTTCATACATCATTCACACTAATTTATTAAGATGACAAATTTAAATTTGCTCAAAGGTTGCAAAAAAACATTGTGATATCGAATATGTCAATGTATTCATTTTTAAAAGTTTCTTATTAATAATAACATGATAATCACATTTTAATCGAGAAATTTGTCACAAAATGACACCAATGTAATATGATTACAATAAAAGCACGCATGTTTCCTAATAGCATAATCTTCAAGTTGTGAACCATAAGGCGCACTTGATAATGCATAAATCCCACAGTCACTATTGACATAAAATTCTCCCGAGGCAATCATCTACCATTACTCTATAAGATTTTCTTGAATGATGCAACTCAAGGTTGTTGATAATGATTCCTCAATTAAATTGGCTTGACTATTTTCACTTACTAAGAAAACCTAGATCTAAGATAACCTGAGATGATGAAATAAGAATATTTTGATTAGATTCGTCATCATTCTCCACCATCTACTTAAAATTATTGATAGCATATTTTCCTATTTCCTAAATCGAGTCATTGCTATCCAAAAACTAATATTTAAAATCTAATAACTAGCCTAAAAAAAAAGGTTCTCTCATAAGTGAGAGAAGTAATTAATCATAAAATCTCGTGTTTATGAAAAATCTCAAACAAGATATAAGTTGTTGCAACATGGGAATGAAATATCTGCAGCATGAGAGTGAAATATTTGAGTAATGTTTTATTTAATATTCAATCTAAATTTCTAAAAAATTTACCTAGACCTAGAACGACTCATCTATATTAAAAGATTTGGGTGAATAATTTCAAAGCCTGTGGAATTTTATGAATATCATATGTGAACTTGGAAGCTGCACAAAATTGTAATGCATTAAAAACTCATGGAAAATGGGCATGACTAAGATATAAGAAGGCACAAAGCACAGTTTAAGACAGTACATGATGGTGCCCTGCAAACCACCAACAACTGAAACATCAACAAAATGGAAATAGATTTAAAACTGACAAGTATTCTATTGGATTTGACTAAACAGGAACATGTAGAGGCTCTTTGTGCTCTTCTACAGGTCGGTATAAAATAATAAAACATACAAATTCTAAGCATTTTCATTTTAAGAATATAAACTCTAGTACTTACTGAAATGTAGAATAACAGGTTCTGCATGAAATACACGTCCAACGCCATGGCCAACAAATTGCCGAACTACACCAAACTTGAATTTATTTGCACGATCGCTTCAAACAAAAAATTAAAAGAAAGGTCTCTTAATAATCAAATAATCTTTTAAAACATCCATTAAAAGGTAAATAAATCATTAAAAGAATCTGAAAACATATGAAGAAGAAACTGGTGGTGAATTAACAGTTAAAACTCATAAAACATTGCAACCATCTTAAAATGTTTGCAAGTGTCCAAACAAACTTATAAAATAAACCAACTCAAAGACAGGCATATCCAACATGGAATATCATGAGAAGAAGCATGTTAAGACCCCTAAAAAAAATAAAAAAAACATGCACTAAATGGATCGAAAAGTGAATACCTCTCAAATTTTATTTATTTGGGGTTGGTTTTATCAATACTCGTTCTACATTCATCTAATTTAAGTATTGCACGAGGTTTTAAACCTATATTGCATAAAACTTTTGCAAAACTTCCATCCATATTATGTTCACCCTAATTCGTATTTTAATTCTTTCATTTAATATTATCTAAGGTAAGAAATTGGTTGATCTAATATTTCATTTTTGTGAGATCAGTCATAAGTCTCAAAGATCTAGAGCTGGAATAATACCATTAAATAAATAAAAAAAATAATAATAATAAATACCATGTGAGAACCATAAAAAGATGTCAAAGTAAGATCAGTCATACAAAGCTAAAAGACTAAAAAATAAGTCCAACTCACTCCCAATTTAACATAACAAGTAGCCCACAATCAAAATTTATTAATCGAAAGTCTTCTGTAATCTCATCATTTAAAGCTTCTTTATTAAATCATAATTACGTTTAATTGCTTTCTCTCCTCATTCATCCTCAATTGTGTCAACATTCACGTAATCTTCCTCTCATCTTCAATGTCAATATTTTCATCTTCTCCAAATAAAAAAACTAATTAACATAATAAGTAAATTTTAAAACAATGACAATATTGATGATTCTAATTTCTATAACATCAACTTTTATACTAATAGTTTGTTACTCGTTGATTTGTATCGGTCATATTCCTTCCTCTATTAAGGAAATAAATTCTTAGAACTTCATCTTATAATTATGATGGCATAATTTCATTTTCTCCATCCACAAACCATGAGTTATTCAATGTCACATTAATAATAAGAAATAGATAAAAATTCACCATTCTTCCAAACTATCTTCATTAAATACCTATCTTTTAATGTCTTATTGTATATAATATAAATCATCAAGTTCTTAATTAAGGTGGTCAAACTATTTCTTCTCTTGATATGAACTTGGTTATAAGTAATACAATTTCAATCAACCCAGATGACGAGCATACAAGACCAATAATTGGATTGCAAATCTTACTAATTCAATAGTCATCTCCAAATTGAATCAACCACTCCATTGATTTTAAAAACGTAAATAACATAGTACATAAATTTAGGAAAAATAAAACTACCTGATAAATGTTAAAGTTACCGAGATAAAGTCTCACTTAATATCTTTGGCATGTTGTAATCCAAAAAATTCTTTTATATTTTTAGAAGCTACAAGTTGAACATCAGCTTTCACCCTATATGCCAAAGAAACAATCAATCTATATATATAATGATACAGATCAAATTTAATATCAAAATTGATGACTTGTTCTCAACATATTGAAATTAATGTTTAAGAAAATTTCTAGTGGCGAATAATTAACAATGCAACTGAAGTCTCCATTTGTCATTCATGATTTCCAAGTTTCCTTGTAAATGCACTCATATCCACCTAAACCTTTTTTATCAACTCTTTTGTCACATCTATTGTATAATAAATGAAACTCATAACAGCTTTTTCTCCACCTATGGGCCAAGGGCTTAGTACCCATAATAGCACAAAATTACACTTCGTAAGTATAAAGCTCCTTGGTCATAATCTAGTCACCAATCAGTAGAAAGTATTTAACAACTTTCAAAATTATTTAAATATCAAAATATTACATAATACTAATTATAATTTTGCCAAAGCCAAAGTACCAAGTGCAAGAGTGATCATTTGCTTTATAATAGAAATAATACTAAAAAAAGGTTCGCCCTTGATGAATACACTGAAGTCATTGTTAATTTTATCTTCTTCATCAACCTCCTTAACAGGTATTGCACATTGTTAATTTTATCTTCTTCATCAACCTCCTTAAAAGGTATTGCAATGCATGTATGTATCAAATATATCAGCTATTTTCTCGTCTTTTGTGATATAAAAAATTAAAAAATATTCAGGATTTTGATCAGTTCATTTTCCATCTTCTATCAATCATTTCTGAAATCAGGCTAAGCTAATCATCATTGCTAAATCTAACAACAATTAGCTTTAGATATATACTCCATTTCTCCATCAACCAATCATCAATATTTTATAGATGATATTTCACCAAAAAAAAAAAAAGAAAGAAAAATGCATGGCATGAAATAATGAAAGTGATGATTTTAATCCATTTGAGATTGCAGCCATCTCTCGCATCAAAATAATTAAAATTGTTCGGAATGCCATTTATTTAAAACTCCAATGCCATTGCTCCATTACAAATCATACCCCATACTTGTTATTGTTAAAATTTTATGAAGCTTATTGCCATTATATAAAGTTTTCTCCATGATCCTTCTTTGAGGTTTAGGGTGCTACTTTGAATTTAGTTTTAGCAAGCAAAGGATTATGGCAAATTTTATTTAAAGATAATCAGAAGTATATACTACTGTAAATTTAGCTAAACTTTCCCTTAGAAACTATTGTGGTGTGTTTGATAATCTGAGAAGACTAACTATAAATTGGAAAATATTATATTGTACGAAGGTCAGTGAATAACAACAAGAAATCAAAACTATCATTTTACCCAGATGAATTTGGACATTGAGAAAAAATGGGTGCGGGAAAATACTTTATTGCTTTGCCAATTCTGTTGTACTCCACTCCCGGTGCACAGATTGATACTGCTCTGTCCAAGCATTCTTTTGTTACCTGAAGATTTTTGCCATTTAAAAAGTATCATGATAATTTGATATAGAGAAGTCCGCAAATTTTTTTATCACTGGAAAAAATATCAAGTGAGATATACCTAGAAGGAGAATCTCTACCAGGCTAGTAACATTTCACGGTAAGTTTGGCAACCATTTGAAAAGCCAACAATTAAATGACTACTCTAAGATGATCAAAATATCTGCTTCTTCATTTTCTAATTAGATTAATCAAATATAGAGTTTTCATATTATAAGCAAAATTCAAATTCACCAAAATGCTAAAATTAGAGCAGTACACTCATCTAACAAGATAAGCAAAAAGAATGTAACAAATCACTAGCCAAATACATTTCAAATTAAGAGTAATCATTAGACTGGGATAGATAGTTATACACAGAAAAAACAAATCCACTAGGAGTTCCTCTCACTTACTCTGGCACTTCAACAAGAGCAGCATTGACAAAGGTGAATCATAACCAACATGAACAAAATTAGTTGATGTCTACTCAAATACCATCTGAAACGAAATTTACATAGTTAGAGAATGGTGGGCCATTTCTTTTAATAAAAATTTCTTAGAATTTTTTTTTCCTTAGAAAGGGTAGTAGGTTTCTAAGAGTGTTAGAGGTTGCCTATAAATACCCATGTCTTCTATTAGTTCATTACAATCAAATATCACCACTTGAATCACATCCTGTTCCCTTTTATATCTTATATCCTCCGTCGGGTCCACAACAATAATAATTTTTTTAAAAGAAAGCCGGTCAAACCACTCTATTATGCTGAAGACTATGACGCCACCAACCTGAGCATAATAGCCACTCTTTCTTGCATATACATTATTCACAATGCATGTCATAGTTTAACATTACATGTCATACTCAACATTCAACTCATCACATTAATTGCTGTATATATAAAGTTCATATACTAAAAATAAAATAGTGAGAATACAATAGTACATTCAACTCATGTATATAAATCATTACAGGTAATGTTGAGAAACTTTTTGGGCATTTATAAAAATACCACACAATTAGTACACATTTACATACCTAACACCTAATTTTTCATATTTACATATATAACACTAAAAACTTTAATATCACATCAAAAATACCACTATTACTAACTTTATGTAAAATTTTATGACACTAAAGTGTAGTAAACGTAAATATCAAATTTTAGGGGTTAAATATTTAAATTCATAAGAATTGTGTGGTATGTAAGTACATTTTACTAAAATTTTATCAAATTTTTTAAGATATATATATATATATATATATTAAAAAACATGCCTCAAATAAGTAATCTCCCATAAGAATTTAATTTAATTATTTTGATATGTTTAGAATAGTTAGAGTAACAAAATACTAAAATTTGCATTAGTTAATATTTTCAAAATACGAAGATATCAAAATTTTTGTAAGTTTTGACGAAATTAAAATTTAGAAAACATACAAAATAGTAAGACTATTGAAAATAAAGATAGGGTAACGAAAGCCCAAATAAAGGCGATCAAATTTTTAAGCTAGCCAGACAAAAGAAAATGAAACCGAAGTCCAAAAACTAGTTTCTCTCTCTCTCGCGCGGTGCTCTCTCTCTAATTCTCCCAAATCTTCCTCAATTTTGGGAATGGCAGAATTTCATAACAAGTTAAGATTATGAAAGAAATTACTCTATACATAAATGAGTTAATTAATGGTATAACTTTAGTTAAAAAATTTGTTTAATTTTAAGTGCAAAGTTGATCTCGAATTCCATAACTCTAAAGACAACTAAAAATGTCATAAAAAAAAATATGGTACATGAAATGCTATTAAGAAAATGGTTTACAAAATAAATACCAGATGACACTAGATAATTAATTTGTATCAACATAATTTTTTCCTAAGATATTTTAGTTAACAATCAATCTTTAGTCTTCATAGTTATAGCGCTCGTTAAAATTCTAAAAATAAATTGTATTAATTATTATTCATAATGCTCTAAAATATGATGACGATGATTTCTAAATTAAGGTTATAATTGATTCAAAAAAATCATTTAAAGTTCTAAGTTAAAATTTTAGCCTATAAATTTTAAGTATTATCTTGTTGCTTTTTAGTAGATCATTTATAAAATAATCCAAAGGTCAAATGAACTTTAAAATGCATCTTAATGGATATATTAAAGCCATAGTTAGTAAAATATATATAGATATTTTAGAAATATATTCAAATAATTAAACCTTTGAGAAAATGTAATTGATTACCAAATACAATGTGCTTTTGAGTATTAGCCTAGACATACAATGAGATGCTTAGCTTATCCCATGACAAGGCATCTCACATACTAGCAATAATCCAAACGTAACAACTATTAAACAAGCTCCAAGATGAACGAGTCTTGGGATCGAAAAGCAACTATACTACAAACCAAAAAAATTTTGTTAAGCAAACTTCAATTAAAACAAAAAATATGTTAATTAGACAGCCAATACTATGTCCATGAAAAAAAAATGATCAAAACCTCATTAAAACCGACTTTCAAAGCCTTAATAAATGATACCGAAGTTAACCCAAACTATAATAGAAAAACAAACATTATTCCTTAAAGCAACTAAGCTATTAGAATCAACACACCTGAAAGAAAAAATATAACAACACGACACCCGGAAATAAAAAATAGCAGCATACACGACACTCATAATCAAACAAAGGTGGAATCTTGGAGATATGATAATGATTAATGATGGTTTGGCCCTCCGATGAGGTAGCAGTAAGTGGGTGAAGGCTTGAAGGCACAGCGACAACAAAGGGTGAGGACGAAGGCAGCGAAGGGGAGGAGTAGCGACAATGGCAGAAAGCTAGAAGGAGAGGAATGCATGGTTGGATGGTTGGAAAAACAGAAAAAAGCAAGAAAAGGCTGTTTCTGGGAGGCTTCAGTGAGGGAAAATGTCGACGGAAGCGACGAGAAATGCAGGGAACTGCAAGAGAGCAAGAGAAAGTCCGTTCAAGATGGTGGCATTGACGACAAGTGGCTGGATTGGGGAAGCTGCAGCGAAAACAACAAGGCGCGGTTGCAACAGTAGAGCTCAGTTGGGAGAGACGGGAGAATGTGAAAAGAGATAGGGATGTTGAACACCATCTTGGGAGAGAGTAGCCGAAGCACCACCAAAACCCTAAAATACAGCCCTCGAAGGGATAAATGGACGTCAACAATTGTCCTGACAGAAACTGAACTAAAATTGAATTCAAACCCTAATACAACACATATAAGTAAAAAAAATAAAGGATAATAGGAAAAAAAAAAATAGCAATGAAAGCTGGACTATTTCAACCCATCTCATGTGACTGCAAAATCTAGTGGTACTGTAGCAGCTATAATGTCTCGCCTGTGATATTATAGTTGACAGCTACATTACCGCGCCCACAATAAGTTCCTGCATCAATCTCCCGGGGTTGGGGGAAGCTTCAACCTCATCCTTCTAAGCTTCTGTCTCCTCACCATATTGCGTTAGGTTGACTACATTAAAGGTGGTGGAAGCATTGTGATATACTGGTAAGTCAATCATGTTCGCTCTGACATTCCAAATCACATCTTAATAGAATATGTATCTACCATATTTTGGAACAATCATAACTGGAGCTGTACGTGGATAAGTATCCCCACGAACCAAGTCTCGAGCCATTAAATTTGTAATTGGTTTCTTCCACTCTCCGTACTTGTCCGAGTGTATTTGATAAACAAGTAAAGAGGAATTAACTATGAGGTAAAATCTATGGCAGAATGCACCATTCTCAGTAGCAACAACTCAGGAGAGATTTCTTCATGATGATGGGTATCATGACTTGAAAAAAATCTTTCCCCATTAAGCTCCTAAGACAAATTTCAAGGCCAGGGTTCACCCCTCTTGTCTGAAAATTTGATGATGGGTATCATGATGAATAGAATCTATCATCTGAATAACTCCCTGTAATCTTCCAGTCATGACACAAAAATGCCCCATTTCTAATGTGTTGGACCTCCCTTAGTAGGAGCAACTCAGGAATGAGTCTATAAATTTGAATGGTCTAAATTTTTCTTATTTTGAGTTGTCATGCCTTTGGTGTCAGTTCCTTGAACTCAAGACTGCCTTGGACAGTCATAGTCAAGTTTGTTGGAGTCTTTCCTATTGGCTCAGCTGAAACCATGTGCATCTTTCCTCCCCAACTCGGGCTGTTCCTCCTTTGTGATCGTCTTCAATGTCTACTATGTCATTACCCGAATTTTCAAGTATGCCTTGGTCAATGAAGAGATCACCCCCTGATTATGCAACATGATTCAACATGCCTAGGTCAGTGGCACTTGCAACACTTCACGGCTATGACAGATTAAAGAATGCAGATTGGTTTCACCTTTCTCCACTCCGAAGTTTTTCATCTAACGAGGTCATCTTGGGTTTTCTCTTGGGTTTCATCTAACAGTAAGATCCTGATGTTGAACTCTGCCTGTAAGAATGTGATGGTCACTTGGTGATGTGGTCT
>NW_018164581.1:0-384 GCF_001263595.1 Phalaenopsis equestris
GGTGCCGCTTGAGAGGGAGGCCATAGAAGGAAGATAAAGGCTCATCTTTATGTACAAGCTATGTATTCTATATTTCTTTTGCCTTAGTAAAATATTTGATTGATTCCCTCCCGTGGACGTAGATCCAGTTGGATCAAACCACATAAACAATCTGTGTTTGCTTGTGTTCTTTTTCGTCTCATTTCTATGCCAGGAAGTACATATCTCACAACAATTGGCGCCGTCTGTGGGAAGATCCATACTTCTTGGCTAGAGATGTCTGCGTAAAGGTGTTCGCGGCCAGCGACGAAGAAGAGGAGTTCGACATTCATGAACAGAGGAGCAAGCGAATCGCGTCGCAGGCAGCCGAATCGCGACAGATTCGGTGAGCAGTGGAAGCTTTGA
>NW_018164581.1:394-1268 GCF_001263595.1 Phalaenopsis equestris
ACACCGCAGGTTGTGCGGTTCGGCGAGACGGAGGAGGAACAGTCCGCGAGCGAGGGCCAAAAATTTGCGACAGGGCTGCCATCAGAGGATTTCGGAGCAGGAGTTCGGTCTTGCGAGCAGCTCGGCCAGAGGGAAGAGGCAGAGATCGCGCAGAGAAGGGTTTGGGGAGTTCCCTGTTCGGGAGTTCGCGAAGCAAGAGGACCTGAGCAGTTGGGCAAGGCGCGACGGCTCTGGAGAGGCAGTTATTCTCGTACGAGAGGCAGAGGAGAAATTCCTGATTTGTTCCGCTGGACGGAGAGGAGTGTCTACCGGAAAGAGGCGCGAGCACAGAACAAGAAGTTTTCTCTGGTGAATAGGTGTGATCTCTGCAAGAAGGGATCATAGCTCTCCGTTCGGTTGGTGAAGGCAGCGGAGTTCACGGGGAGAAACCTAGTTCTTGGAAGGGCAGCAGGTAGAATTCATTGAAAGAAATTCTAGCCACAAAAATGAGTTCCGTCAAATTCGACATTGAGAAATTCAACGGGAAGAACGACTTCGGCTTATGGAGAGTAAAGATGAGAGCTCTATTGTTTCAGCAGGGTGTTGTAGAAGCCTTGCAAGGGTCGGCGGCATTGCCGGCCGACATGACCGAGAAGGAGAAGATCGACATACTGGACAAGGCCCACAGTTTGATAATCCTGAGCTTGGGCGACAAAGTTTTGAGGGAGGTGTCGAGGGAGACAACGGCTCAAGCACTTTGGGCCAAACTCGAGGTACTCTACCTGACAAAGTCTCTGGCTAATAGGCTCTTTCTGAAGCAGCGCCTATACTCCTTCAAAATGCATGAAGACAAATCCGTCTCAGAGCAGATCGACGAGTTCAACAAGATCATCGA
>NW_018164581.1:1580-4991 GCF_001263595.1 Phalaenopsis equestris
AAGAGCCAGAAGAATCAGGAGAAGCAAGCGTAGCCTCTGATGACTACGATTCTGCTGAGGCCCTGGTGATCACAGAATCTGAATTCAGTAAAGAGTGGATCCTCGACTCAGGGTGTTCTTTCCACATGTGTCCTCACAAAGACTGGTTCGAGACACTGCAACAGGAAAATGATGGGTTCGTTATACTGGGAGACAATAAAGCTCACAAGGTTGTTGTAAGTGGATCAATCAGGATAAAGATGTTTGATGGAGTTGAACTAGTACTGAAAAATGTCAGGTACGTACTAGAGCTCAAAAGAAATCTGATTTCTTTAGGTATGCTGGAGTCAAGAGGATGCTAGTTCAAGGCAGAGAATGACTGCATCAGAGTAACCAAAGGCCCCCATGTCATCATACAAGGAGTCAGGAAAAATGGGTTGTACTCTCTTATCGGAAGAACCGTGATTGCTAAGTCCATGTACTGTTTGGACTTAGCAGACTCAAGCAAGGGCTGAGGGCCCCTCAGAGGCCAGGTGGAGGGAATATTTACTTCGAAGCTTCTCAATTGAGGGTCAAGGTGGAGAATTGTTATTTTGACCCGCCAATTAATGAACTAAGGTAAAATGGCACTTTTGTAATGTGGTACCGTTCACCTACCACATCTCACCTACCGTTCACCTACTGCTCACCTATCGCTCACCTACCTCCCACCTACCACTCTCTTGCTTCTATAAGTAGAGAGGGTGTGAGGCTTAGGAGAGCAAGGGAAGAGATTTTAAGCTACCACAAAAGAGGAGAGAATAGCTAGAGAGCTAGAGAGGAGGAGAGCATCTTGGGGCCTTGTATCAAGGTGTCGCTTGAGAGGGAGACCATAAAAGGAAGATGAGGGCTCATCTCTATGTACAAGCTATGTATTCACTATTTCTTTTGCCTTAGTGAAATATTTGATTGATTCCCTCCCATGGACGTAGATCCAGTTAGATCGAACCACGTAAACGATCTGTGTTTCCTTGTGTTCTTTTTCGTCTCATTTCAATGCCAGGAAGTACATATCTCACAACATGCTTAATTGACACATTATCATATTTAAATACCATTAGTTGTTCATAATAACATACTTTCATAATTCAACAAATTTAATCCATTGATTACATTAACTTCTTTGGGTTGGAGAGTTTTGAACATGGGACCTTTCGATGCAGAAGGAAATGCTCTACTAGCGAAACACCATTTCATTTGCATCATTCATTACATTAACTTAATATGACAAAATTAGTATAAAAAATAGAGCTTAATTTTGATTCCACTGAAATCATTAGACTGCTTGCACTAATTTTTATACATACAACATTTATATTTATATAATCATTTAAAATACAATGTACTCATTTGCTTAAAATTATGCGATTGCCTCTTGTCCTTTGACCTCATGAAGGCCTTTAATAGAATTAGTGGATCCTAACTCTAAGACAGAATGAAGCAAATGGGATTCTTCTTTACTTGTATCATTTGGGTTGAAGCCTATATTTCTTATGTTCCATTCTTTGGTATTGTAAACAGTGAATTCAAAGGCTATTTCTTTGTCTCGGAGTAGTATATTATTCTTCAAATGATGCGCCTAATCTCTTAGATAGAAAGATTCTGCAATTTATGATGGATTACCAACCCAATATAAAAATGTCTCATCAAGAATAGACTTAGATGCCTTAACTTAATTATTTTCTCTTAAGAACTTGTTGCCCATCACAACCCAATTTCATAAATTGAAAAATTCAGTTTAAAAATTAAAAAAAAATATTTAAAAATTTTTTCCACTATAAAAGTTCATTGGGAAATTTTAAAAAAATTAACAAAATTAATAATCATAATACTCCTTTCAGCACAAAATAAGGATAACTAACACATGTCAATAAAAAATACACTTGATCTGTTGCAATCTGGATGAAAAAATTTAAAAATTTTAAATTCATGATTATCCAAACTCTAACTTTTACAAATTTATAATCAATTTGGATGCGACTGGACAAATCTGTAGATGTCAAATGTGATTCAATCTAAATCTAAATGAATCAAAATCAAGACCTAAAACATGAGCAAAAGCTATGAAACATTAATTGATCATGAAATAATTTCTAAACTATACATGATTATAGTCAAATCAAATTTCTCAATGAGAGAAATTCAATACTCCTACTAAGATCATTTAATTTTGAGGTGCTTCTAACACTTTAATGTTGAAGGAATAATCTTTGATCAAATAAACTAATAGTAGTCTGATGAAGTATTTTGATATTTTGGCTAGTTTTGCAAAAATATCACTCTTAAAAAATATAAATTGACCCCTCAATCTTCACATAAAAAGAGGTTTAAAATTATTGAATGTTTACAGATCTAAATAACTATGGAGTTCCATCCACCAACCAATGTTGAGGACTCCCTTTAATAACTATCATTGGCCACAATTATCATTTGACTATCATCATCCAAATATTGTTGTACACATGGTATTATTAGATTGATATCGTCATTAGTTGTCCACTACTCCCAGTTCTACTACATTTAATGGACACTAAGTTTGACTATATTACTTGGCCATACTTTCTTCTTCAATCAAGGGGAAAAATAAAATTTAGTAATTATACTTATATGATTAATCATTTCATCTAAGCTAAGCCTAATGATCTTTCTCACTTCCAAATTTTCCACTTAAAAATTATAATGTCTCAATCGTGCTTCACTTATATTTGTTTGTCTAAGATGTTCATACAAAATTAAGTCATAAATTGCTCACTTTATTATCAAATCTTTTCTAGCATAGAGTATATTTTCTTATGGAAGGATGAGTTATAAATTTCCAAGTACTTGGCTTTAGTAAATGATCTTGAAATAATAACTTTCTCTTCCAATTATTGTGCCATGGATCCTTTCACAACTAAGACCTCCAACATAAGATTTGTTGGAGTGATATGATCAAAATAAACCAAAGCACTAGTTAGAAAATGTTTTATGTTTTGCTTGATATAAATACTTTTATACTTAAAATAAAAATTTATTCACAAAAGCATTATAAACCAACAATATCATGATATAATTTCTCTTAAAACAAATAACCAATTTATAAGTCTGATCGAGGCCAACTTGCATACTTTCCTTCTTTAAGTTGCGGTGGAAAATTACTCTTATTAACTGACCTCATGCTCGTTTGGCCATTGACTAATAATCTAAACACCTTTCATCTAACCACAAAAGACAAGCCCTACGAGCTCTACTTAAATAGCATTTGTTAGTTGAAAGAAACATGCTTTATTTCTTGTTGACCTAAACATACGTTTAATAACATATTTAAATTGCATTGTAAAATAATGACAATGACTAATCTATTTCTCTTATATCGGATCTCTTTTCTTTATATATATATATATATATATATAT
>NW_018164581.1:5046-7435 GCF_001263595.1 Phalaenopsis equestris
TATATATATATGCATATTTATTGAAAATATAATGAATTCATTGTTATGTTAAGCTTTGCTAAAGTATAAATTTCATGTTGGTGTATTTTTTTCAAAGTTCAAATATTACAGATACGTTCTTAAATCACAAGACTTAATATTCTAAGACTTATATCTTGTTATATATATAAAAAAAAAGGCATTTCATAAAGAAAAAAAACTTTACAAGATTACTTAAATTCGACCTATTTTTCTAAGATGTCAATTGGGCAGCGTAAATGTAATGTTGATCGGCAAATTTTTATAATCACTCTCTAATCCAAATCTATAAAAAGTGTAAACATGGCTAGGCTCAACCCTTTAGACTTTAGCATTTTCGAGCTTCTTATATCAATATGATAGTGCTACAATAACATATGAGTAAGTGAAAATTACTTTTCGATTCGTTAGCAATAGTAGATATTGTAAGTGTATTTTATGCACGAATATATTAACCATTAAAAAAAAATAATAATAAAAGTGTAAAAGAGCATTCATATTGAGTTAATTATACACTTATCAAGTTCATATAGAAGTCCATGTAAAAAACCCAATACAATAGTTTAATAGGAGATAGGTTTGTGCATGGCCTAACCAATGATAATTATAAATGTGTTATCACGATTATTAAAATTATGATATATAACTTCAGTGATCGGATGTAATCCCTGCACGTGCCTGGCCCATGCTAATAATAAAGCATGAGCAGGAGATAGGTTTGTGCATGGCCTAACCAATGATAAATATAAATGTGATATCACGATTATTAAAATTATGATGTATAACTTCAGTGATAGGATGTCATCCCTGCACGTGCCTGGCCCATGCTAATAATAAATCATGAGTCATAAACATTTCCTCTCTTCATAATTAAGAGTTATTTGACTATAAGCCAAATGTGAGTATATATTTTGAAATTTTTGATATTTGTGTTCTTTTGTTAGGTATCAAAGCGAGGTTTTAGGGCGGAGAAAATTGACGCAGGAAGAACGAAGAAAGCAGGAATTCAGAGAAAAAAAATTCGTGGTTCCGATTGCGGAGAGCGGACGAAGGCACAGATTCGGCACTGCGAAGCTCGCAGCAGTCTGACGCACTTGTTTGGGGCACTGCGACAGAGGATTCAAAGGCAGTGGCGTGATATTCGTGGCAAGAGGAGTTCCAGTTCCGTGGTCAAAGAGAGGGCGTGTTGGTAATTTATCTATGACTTTTTTTATGTCTATATATAGACATATATGTGTAACCTTTGGATATGTAACTGAACTTCTCTGAAATAATGAATTCGCAGCTCGCTCCCGAGGATATAGACATCTTTGCTGAACCTCGTTAAATCCCTGCGTTCTTCTTCTGGATTTGTGTCGATTCCTGTGATTGTTTTGCCCTAAATTTCACAACATCTTTATCTATTATAATTATTAAATTAATGATATATTAATCTAGCTCGCTCCCGAGGATATAGACATCTTTGCTGAACCACGTTAAATCTATGCGTTCTTCTTCTTAATTTGTGTCTATTCCTGTGATTGTTTTGCCATAAATTTCACAACATCTTTATCTATTATAACTATTAAATTAATGATATATTAATCTTCTTTTTGTATAATCTTATTAAAATGCTTAAGAGTTGGATAGAAATAAAATTAAATGTGTGTGTTTGAATATAGATTTTGCTTCAAAATTCTGAAAGTGAGCCACATCAATTACAAGAACCAACTTGCTTAAATTCATATGTGAATGAAGTTTATGATAGCTGTGTTTAATTTTTGAGGCATTTACATAAACAACACCTTATTGCTATGTATTTGCAAATCTAAACACCTAAAATTTTGCTTTTTTACAATTATACCCCGCAAATTTTTCATATCACATCAAAAGATACCAACATTTTAACATATAAAAACTCATAAACAACACCTTATTGCTATGTATTTGCAAATCTAAACACCTAAAATTTTACTTTTTTACAATTATACCGCGCAAATTTTTCATATCACATCAAAACATACCGACATGTTAACTTATAAAAACTAAAGTTTAGGTGTGATATGTAAATGCATAAGAATCGAGTGATATGTATGGAAATTTTCCTTAGTATTTTAGTTCATCATAATGAAATTGAATATTATAAATGTGGGTGTAATCGCCCAATAATTTATTACAGGCCTTGCTTATATAGCATTGATGCACTTAGAAGATGATCAGGTGGAAGAAGAGTTAACACATTCACAATACAATATAAGAGAATATGGACTAGGGGTGTAAACGAGCCGAGCACAAGCGAGCCCAGGCTAAGCTCGTGTTTGGCTCGTTTATATTTCGAGCTCAAAAAGTGTGTTCGTGTTCGGCTCGTTAAGCGTGTTCGGCTCGTTTGCTT
>NW_018164581.1:7731-15278 GCF_001263595.1 Phalaenopsis equestris
GCCTTGTATTCTATTAGATTTTTTAAAATACTATATAATATATATATATATATATATACACGATTAGTAGTATTTCGAGCCAAAACGAGAGCCAAATATGAACGAACAAAACTTTGTTCGCGTTCGGCTCGTTAACTTAGCGAACGAGCCTAATACGGGCTTCTTAAAGAGCCGAACACGAGCTGTTCGTGAAAAACGAGCCGTATTGACAGCCCTAATATCGACCACTCCATAAGCAAGGCATAAGTGTTCTACATAACTATTAAACCTAGAATGCATAAGCACAAATATTTTTTTTTGTGATAAATTATTGATAATTTTAAATAGAGTACGAGCCATACAGCTGATATAACAGTGTTGATATATCCTATTGAAAAATTAATAAATATTTAAATAAAATTTATTAAAAATATTAATCAAATTATAAAAAACTAGAGAATTTAAGAAAAAAATCCAATTGAATAGTTAAAATAATTAAAGGATTTTTTTTTTGTAAAATTTTGAAGAGAGAGAAAATATTTTACCCAAACAAAATCATTTAAATTAAATACAAAAATTATTTAAAAATTATTGTTTAAAAAATAATTTTTTACAAATATCATATAAGAAAACAAAAAAAAAAGGTTAACAGATCATGATTAAAATTTTATGTAGGAATAATCTTTAATTTCTTATTTTATTTACAATAAGCATGTTATAAAATTTATATTTTATTTATTTCAATTACCATAAAATAAATCACTAATTTAAAAAATAAATAAAATTTTAAAAATTAAAAGAAATTTTGAATACTTTACTTCAAAACTTAAATAATGAAGTTTATGAATACTAAACAAACAGACTTGAAATAAAAAAAAAAAATTGAATTTAAGAAAAATATAAGAAATATGTAATAATATATAATAAATTAAAAAAATAAATATGGTCAGCCCAAGCTATAGTAACCCAAACTTTGTGCCAATGATTGTGGTTCACCAAATGAAATAATTTACTGCCTGGATGCCTTTGGGAACAATATCCATTTGTCGACGAGCAGGTTGGGCTTGTAAAGTCTCCTAGAACTAGTTTTGGGCTTCGGAAGACATCTTCTACGTATGGTGGGCTATTTTTAATGCCCATTATTGGAAAAAGAAGCCTTTCAAAAGTGGGCTTCGTCTAATGTGATCTTTTTTGAAACAATAAAATTGCATTGGAGTTCAATTATGTGTCTAGATGACCCTACGTTGCTATTAAAAAAAGAAAAAAAGAAGGGCGTTTACATACATGCCACCCATTTTCTCTAAATTTACATATCTATCATCCAAATTTTGCTGTTTACATTTATACCACCGAAGTCTTTCCTATTAACTTAAAAAAAGTGATATGTTTTCATGCATAGAAAAGCTGACATATATGTAAAAATTGATGTTTATGTGTTAGACATTGGTCTACATGTAAATCTTCCCAAGAAAGATCATCCAGGGCATGAAAGTATATTAATTTTGAATAATTTATGTTAAATTTACAAAATTTATCCATGATTTTTTTTATAGAAATGAAACTTTCTTAAACTAAACATGTTTAAGCTTTCATGTGAAAAGAAATTGTTTCATGAAATCATTAGTTTGACATGAAAACCATATATTTCTTATTTATTGAAATTAATTTAGTTGCCGTCTAAATAATGGAAAAAAATTGTGTACGATAGACGTATGCAGCGCTGTGTACGATTTTGAGGTTATACTGAGAGTATAAGGGGGTTATATCCAAGGTATAACTCATTGTAACCTTCATCTAACGCTCTGTAACTTACCTGTAACCTACTAGTAAATTCTTAATATATGATAACAGAAGCGCATAACTTATTTGTAGGTTACAAGTAGGTTACATGGAGGTTACAAGGGTTATAACACGGGCATAACCCTCTTATACCGTTCGTATAACATCAAAATCATACGCAGCCTTGCGTACGCCTATCGTACGCAATTTTTTTCCCTAAATAACTGATGTGAACCTATGAAGTATTGGATTTATTCTCCTTTTCCTTTATTTTAACAGATATATAATTCTTACTCGTTGGCACAAATACCAGAATACCTATTTCAGTTAACTTATGATTGATCCTAAATTTTTAAGTATATGTGAAAAGTTCAAGTCAAATATATATAGGGATTCAAATTCAACCTCTTGGATTGTATCTTGAAGTGCCTCAATTCTCAGGAACTTTATTTGTTTCTTTACATACATAAAAGACCACCCGAAACTTGCTATTTACAAATCAAGTATCCTCTTTCATTCTCAAATTCTCACTCAAATATCAAAAATTCATGCTAAAATACCAACCCCTATTTATGTGTGAGAGTAGAAGGCGAAATGGAGCATGGATTTGTCTAGGCTTATGTCTATCACTAAAGCATTCTTGATGAGTTTGTAATTTTCTTGACAAATATACAAATGATAGGCCTTGAAAGGAAAGATAAATATTAGAAGAAAAATACTTTTTTCTTGGGGTCTGCTAAGTGGTGGCCGATTAGAAGTAGGGCGACTACCATTGTAAGAGCAATTTGAAGGCGTCATGAATTTTTGAACAAGCCTTGCTATAAGTTGTTCATATATTTGCAAAATCATGAATTAGATTGTGTGTATTATAGTTCTAAAGGTTCAATCCATGCGTTGTTTTTATATACCTTTCAGAAACATGTTGGTCTATAAGTAATTATTTAAATAATATGTTTTTTATCAGCTTAATTTGCATTTTATTTTAATTGTTCATTTATCTTTCATTATGCATAGTTTTGATATACTCAAGGATATCCTCTTTATGGCTATTTTAGATTAGAGGATAAAGGTTGGATTGAATGAATTTCTTAAAAATATACTATTGGAGAATATTGATTCATTATATGAGAAAAAAAAAAAGGAGGATAAAGGTTGGATTGAATGAATTTCTTAAAAAATATACTATTGGAGAATATTGATTCAATATATGAGAAAAAAAAAAATTATATTGAGTGGTGACAAGGAGAAAGCCAACATTGAAAAGGCTCAATCAAGCATAGTTGTTCGAATGAATTTTTTCTTTGTGATACTAAAATGGCTAATTCACCACTAGCTGCACAAAGATTTACTCAAAAGTTGTTCGAATTAAAAATGTTCGGGAGAAGAAAAATAAAAGACATTTTTTACTTTCCACTCCAAGAATTAAAACCAAGTTTCAAAAATAAATTGAGTAAACTTATCTTTCAAACTAAGGAAGAAAATCCAAGTAGTAGTTGATTAGATTATTGATCCCCTTCTGCCTAAGAGTATGTTGAACCCTCAATTGTTCATGATCTTGACCCAATTAAATTTTATGAGTACTTGTATATGCATCTTGAGATCATGTTTATAATCATTCTCCGCTCCAAACATATACAATGTGCAAACATGGCTATTGTCAACCTTTTAGACTTTATAGCATTTATGAGCTTCTTATATCAATATGCTAGTGCTACAAGAACAAACGGGTAAGTGAAAATTACTTTTCATTGAGAAATAGTGGATATTGTAAGTGTATTTTATAGTTGAACATATAAATCATTAAAAATATTTAAAAATAAAAATGTAAAGAGCAATCATATTGAGTTAATTATACATTTGTCAAGTTCACATAAAAGTCCATATAAAAAGCCCAATACAATAGCTTAATAGGATACATGTTTGTGCATGTGTCTAACTAAGGATAAATATAAATGTGATATCACTATTATTAATATTGTGATATATAAATTCAGGGATCAGATGTAATCCCTGCACGAGCCTGGCCCATGCTAATAATAACAAATGAGTTATAAAAAAATTTATCTCTTTATAATTAAGAGTTAATTGGGTATGATACTAATGTGAGTATTGATATTATTTTATCTAATATATTGTGGCTACAGCTGTGAAAGGGTTGGTGTAAGATATGTCTATGATATTTGATTAGACATTTTGGATCCTTCCATGAATATATAAAACATGATCGTGGTTGGTTCCGAGAAAATTTTGGGCCAATGAAAGTTGGAAAGCAAATACCAGAAATCTTACAAAATATCATAGCTGCCTCACAAGCCGACCACAATCAACGGCCACAATCAATGACACCGACCCTTTCATAGATACATAAATATTTGATTAGATATTTTGGATCATAGATACATAATCTTTTAAGATATATTTGTTGTGGTTGTCGACGATCAATAAGCTGTCTTAGACTTTTTTGAAGTTTTGGATCTAATATTGTCTGTCATCATAGCTACACCAATATTGCAAGAGTTTATTTCTTTCATATTTTATTTTTCAAGTGGAAAGCCAAACATGTAATCTAAGCATTTTCGTCTCCCCAAACCTCATACGCAATTAATTTCACACCTCAAAATATGTTCTTGAAAGGAAATATTTAACATGATGTAAAAGTTTTCATTGCATCCTCCAATGCAGAGTCTAATTTTTGTCCTCAAAAAGGAAATTCACTTTGAAATCAGATTTGCCAGTTCCAAAAAGAAAATTCACTTCAAAATCTCATATGCATTGTCAAATGAAGAATAGGAGCAATGAAAATTAGATGGTGATAAAGGCATCTAAGTATGTGTGATGATAGTATTGTACCTCCTAAATCTGAGGGCCTCGCGCAAGAGTATAGGATTGACATTACTATTCTCCAACATCGGGTAAAAAATTGCCCTTGCTCTCAGGGGCTGCTAGTGATCCTAGCCCAACTGTGTGACTGACTCATAAACTGTTTGATTTACAAGATGTAGGAACATATAATATAACATATTTTCTGGTAAAAATTATATTTTTCCTGCTAAATTAAAAGCTTAAATTATTTATATGTATGACAAATTAAGAATTTTGAATGCTGCTTTTCACAAGTTTATGTGTCAGTCACATAGACAGGGCTAGGGGTCACCTTCCCTTGATTGCCTTGCTTGCAGCCGTTTACCCTATGTTGGGTCTCATAGACATGATGTTGACAAAGTCGTTAGGGCTTTGGTTCTAAAGTTGAGTCTACCCTGAGCTTAAAATCTTATACCCAACTTTGAACTTCCACATATGTGCTACCTGAATTTTTTTTACACTGCTAATATCTTCTGATTTTTCTTCAATCTTTCATCATACTTGTATGCTCTACTATTAATTCCATCCCTTTTCAGCAGCGGTATCGCAGGAGGCAAGTACATACTACCACTTTCCTTTTTATGACACTTTCTTTCTGACTGCACCTTACTGTACATATTTTGTTTACTCATGCAATGCTATTATTATGTTATTTACAATACCTATAAAAGACCCTTAAGGTAGAGAACAGTATGACACTTATTTAGGAGGAACACTACAATAAAACTCTGTGACTCAAACAATAATGCATATCTAAGCACACTTCTTAAAACTCAAGTCATCATCACAAGGAGCAAAGAGCAAGCCTTCGGGGAAGCAAGGCGAGGTTGTAAGCGGATCAAAGACAGCTTCAGGCGACGATCATGGAAAAAGATGAAGCAAGGAGTGATCCTCAACGGAATTTGCTGTAGTCTTAAACAACATAAGCCCTTAGAACTTTTACGTTGTTTGTCTGACATGACATAAATCCTCACGTAATTTCTTAGGCTTTTGCACGATCGTATGTCGTGCGATATAAGTCTTAAATCTTTTTTGGATTCCAAGGTTGTTCGTTCGGTACGACGTAAACCCACCTATCCTCTTGGGACGACACGATCGTATATCGTGCTGATATAAATCCTAAGGTTCTAATAAATGGCAGGAGTAAACATCAAATTATATCATTTCGAAAATATAAAGCCAAACGATATGATAGCTTGGGAAGTCATTGAGGTCCTCCTCAGATCTATGACATCATCTCCCACTCACTCCTTTGACCACCAAAATAAATGTTCCTATTTGAGTCATTCTCATTTCAATTTTTTTATAAACAATGGTGAACACTAAACATTTAATTCTTGAAGACAAAACCCTGATCATACTTGAGAGATTTCTTAAGTGATTTTGGTTGTTTTACATGTAATTAACTATAAAGGCATGCTTCTATAGGAAATTAAGAACTTGGTAAAATAAATCCTAGCTAATCTTTATATTAGATGGGAGAATTGTCGGTCATAAATTTAACAAATCAAAATAGAGTCATATTTTTTTTAATTTAATAGTTAAGCCTACTAACAAGTGACACACTTATCTTTAGAGATTGTATATCACTTGTGATATTGTGATCAACTATCTTAACTATTAATAATATAAGATTTACGTGGTCTCATTTTTCAAAATTAAAATACTATTTTCAAAAAGCAAAATTATATACATATTAAATTAAATCAATTCCAAAAATCGACTCACAATGCAATGAATTAATGAAGTTGTGTTTTCAAAGAGAACATATAAAAAAAAATATTTTTATGGATGGAGAACTTGTGTTCTGGAAACTCTCCAAGCCTCCTTGAATCATTGTTGGGAGGTAGTCTTCTATTTTGTTAAGTTGCCTGAAAGTTATGAAATTCTGTTGCTCCACTTCTCTTCCTTCCCTTCCATTAGGTAATTCATTGATTGATTTCATGCTATAATCATCTTCCAAGCTTACAACACCTAATAGTTTATTAATTCAATATTTTTCTATGAAATACATTACCAATTTACTTAAAAGAATGATTGAGAAAAAATTGAAAGGAAAAAAAAAACACAGTGAAAAGCTATCAGATTTCATGACATTCTAAAAAAGTTTAAGCCTAATGCAAATAATTTTATGTTCCTAAATTGTCTTCTAACCTCTTATTTATAGATTTGAGTTGACATACAATGCAAGAAAAGTGTATATCATGAAAATGCTTATAAGAGCTTGTTGTAAAATGAATGATCATAGCTAGTTTAAAGCTTTTTAATTACATAACTAACTTATGGTGAATTCTAAGGATAAGTTCAATTGAAGTTACCACCAATTTCACTTGAAATTGTTGAGTATGATGAAGTATCCAATGACATTGCTTTTGTTTGGCTATTGGGCGAATATTTTTTAGCAAGTTAAATAATTAGTCTTGAGACTCGAGCATATAATATTTGTAAGTTTAAGTGATCTTCATGTTAAGGAAGGAGTATGTTGAATAGTTTTGCCAATGTAAACTCGTTAATATATCAATATATTTTTTGATAACTTGCCCTATTTAGCAAAGTTACCTCCTTTAGCTGGCTTGGCCTTGAAATAATGTTATTTTGAGCAATCAGAATGATGCTATTTGTCATAGATAATATCTGTATGTACATAAATGCCCACTATCATTTCTATGGAGTACCAATCAATTCATATGTATTTACATATCTAACACCTAAATTTCAATTTTTATATATATAACACTGACCAAAGGAAAATATGTTGAGATTTTAATACTTATTTTATACTATTTTTAATGATATTGCACTTTAAAGAAAGATATTTTTGATGTTTTGTTGGATGAATGATGAATTAGGGTCATTGGAGCAAAAAAATGCAAAAAGGAGCGAATTTGGAGCAAAAAGGGCCAAAATGTGGAGATTTGAACTAGGCC
>NW_018164581.1:15974-23381 GCF_001263595.1 Phalaenopsis equestris
CTAAAGTGAAGATTACATCCAAGATTCAGGGAGGTCAAAGTCCTTAAAATTTGGGTGTAAATAAATAAAAAAATAAAAATTATCGGGCGTAGAATTGGAGATTTTAGAGTGACAGACTAAAATCCTCAATTCGGTCCTATCGTTTGGGTGCTGAAGTATAGATGTTAGCCCTCACGTGAGGGGAACGTGGGAGCTCCGAAGTGAGAGCCGATGTTCTCCCAGCCTAGCCGCATTTTCAGTAACCACGCATAGGAATAGTCAATCAAAGGGTGAAGAATATGTATGCTCCTATTTGACACAATATAAATTGAACTAATTCACTTATCCATTCACTATAATTTATTGACAAGGAGAATGATGTTTTTTTATATATTGAATATCACAATTAAACCCTCAGTATCATTAGTTATTTAATAGTTACTAAAATTATCTATTTATTTCAATTGTCTATTAGTGACAGATAAGCAAATTGAACTTCGTTGTTGTGATTAAAATATTGCTTTTCTAAAATCTTAGTTCGCAGTTCTAAACCACTTCCTGTGGGATCGATATCTGGGACTCCATTATACTTGAGCGATGCGTATACTTGCGTTGATAAGTACGTATACTTGCGTTGATAAGTGTGACTTTACAATTATTGAATATTTATTACGTCCATATTTATCTTGTATTTTTAAGCATATATAAAGTCACCGGTCAAACACCTTATCTATAGAGGGAAATGTGTACTTTACTTTCTGAAAGTTAAAATAATGGTACTACTTTTTATGTGATATGAATTATTTATATGAAAGATCTTTGTTTTTCCATAATACCAAAAATTCAGCAACTAACATACATATATAAAACCTTATAAAAATCATTCTGTGTGTTTGGTAGTCAGAATTAGGGAACAGGTAATTACGATTAAATTTCAAATATGACAACCTGCATGCAGAATATTTCAACTGGCAATGCTGCACATTTGACGCACAGATAGAAGACACCAATGCAATGCTTACCAAGCTTGTTACAAACATGTGTCAAATTACTAAAGCTTTGCCCCTCAAAACTAAGCTTTTGTTTGCATTTCTATTGGTTCGCCTAACATAAACAATCTTGTCGACATCAAATGCAGCTATCATTACAGAACTAATCATTTTTGTATGAAAAGATAGCAATCGAAAATTATACATGTTTAATATGTATTGTAATACGCATTTAATTAAGCATATTAAATATCTACATATATTTGTGTGCTGCATGGTGTGTTACAGCTGCAAACCTCAAGCTCTCTCTGCACGTAAGCGAAAAGGAACTGTGAAATAAATTAATTAAAAATAAAATAAACAGTACTAAAATGTAATATTTATAAAATTAAAATTATATTTTCTTAAGTCAGTCAATGTATAGAGCCTTCATGCTGCAACTTGTGCAATGCAATCTTACATAAGCTACAAAAAAGAAATGTGTAATACAGCTGTGAGGATTATCCAGGATTTATTTACTGGCAGGACTTAATTGTCCTTAACCGTTCTCTAACACATTAGAAATGGCCTAACAAAGTAGTTAGCTTGATGAGGGCAAGAATAAATGCAAACTGTTGAAAACAATGTTAAGGTTCACACATTATTGTTTGCCATTTGGTAGAAAGATTAAAGTAATCTGAAAAGAGAGATGACATTATATAACAGTTTTGAAACAAGATTTATGCTGAAGGAATGGGCTCCAATGTGCATTTTGAGTTTAATTAAGCACAATGAGCTCATTTTATGGTAGGGATATTTTTTTTGAGTCAATCGAGCAAAATATATTCCTCTTATTCGGCCAACACGCATAAGTATGAGGCAGATAATAATAATAATATTATTATATAAGTACTATAAATCGGCTTATTAGTTTATCGCCTAGAGGTGTTTAATATTGCCCTATTAAAAAGATTTATGGTCGGATTTACTAAATCCATCTAAATATATTCCTCTCTAATTGGACCAACACACACATATATGAGGCAGATAATAATAATAATAATAATAAGTACTATAAAATGGCTTATTAGTTTATCGCTCTAAGGGTGTTTAATATTGGCCTATTAAAAAGATTTATGGTCGGATTTGCTAAATCTATCTAAATATATTCCTCTCTTATTCGACCAACTCGCACACATATGAGACAGATAATAATAATAATAATAATAATAAGTATTATGAAATGGCTTATTAGTTTATCGCTCTAGGGGTGTTTAATATTGCCCTATTAAAAAGATTTATGGTTGGATTTACTAAATCCATCCAAACATAAAAAGTTGCAAGTTCGATGAATTTATGAAATTTTGGATTTAAGGTTTGAATTTTGTCTTCGATTCATGTTAAATCTGGATTTTATAAATCCAACAAAGGGGTGGATTTAATAAATCTACTAATGCTAAATCATGTATGCAACCAAACACCACCTAGTATATCAATTTTTGCTACATCAACAAAATGTTTAATGTTTTTGATATCATGTCTGAGTTTGATGGTAGGGAATCGGCTTCCTATTATACTTAAAGAGGATAATATTGAACTTTGGTGGAGGTTGAACATTTGTAATTGCAACAAAGAAGATACTTAATGATTGATGTTAATGCTTCATAATACCAGAAGAAAGTGGTGTATCAATAATATTTTCTGTTATAAAGTAAGTCTTATAGATTGTTAGAGTTGAGATGAGAGCCATGAGACTTATTTATGTTAATGAATGCAAGAATCAAAGGATCCCTACTTCTTTGTATGCTCATTAAGCAGATCAATTCCATAAGCATGCTCAAGAGTTCCATATATTATTGTCATGAATTAATTCTCTATTTAATGCTCCATGATTTGGCTTCTTATCTTTTACTTATTGCATGTTTATCATGCCTTAAATGATGTTATATCCAAATAGGATCTAACTAAAAAACATAAATATTGATCTCAAGAGATAATGAAGATAGAGAAAAAAAATTAGAAAAAGAAGACTTAAGGATTTAATAAGATTTCCATTAAAAAGTTAAAGAACCCACCCCAAACTTTTGCCTTATACTCTTTCTTTGAAGGGATAGCCAATTAAGGCCACCTAAATGATCTAAACCTCATTTTTTTATGGTCTTAATGTTATATAACATAGTTTAGCTATTCTTTCCAAGAATGCTATGTATTATAATATTTTAAGGAAAAGGCTTCTAGCTCCTGTTGTTATTAATTTTGACTTGGGTGTAGTTTTTTAATTATTTATCCGATTATAAGAAAATACTTAGTTTATTTTGATATATGACTCACAAGAATTACATATTTGCTAATTAATTAAAGGAATTCATCGAGTTAAAAATGATTACCTGTTAGTAACAGCGACAACTTACACATCTGAAAAGTGACCTACTTGTTGGTTTTTTGACATAAGCAAAATCGTCGGTTATGTGTCGCTTAAGAGTCGGTTTTATAATCGACAAAATAACTGTCGGAAAATTGTTGTGCTCGTCGTTTTCGTATGACGCCCTGAAACCGTTGGATAGATGTCAGTAAATAAGTTCATCGGCTAGTTGTCGATTTTGCCTACGGATATGTTAAAAGTTGTCAAAAAACCGACGACAAGTCTTTAGAAACCTATAACACCAACAGAAATAACAATAATGATAAAATGTCTCTTTCATATTTAGATTACTACACACGTTATCACAACAGTTAATATACCATTCCAAACATTTAACAAAATAGAATGTTAAAAGTTGTCAAAAAACCGACGACAAGTCTTTGGAAACCTATAACACCAACAAAAATAATAATAATGATAAAATGTCTCTTTCATATTTACATTACTACACACGTTATCACAACGGTTAATATACCATTCCAAACATTTAACAAAATAGAATAGCAGTCGAACAATAAATTATTCAATCAAATAACGAGATAAATAAAATACATTTACACTAAAATATATACATCACAATTTAGAGAAAAAATATATGTTCAAATGTACAATATAAATATAAAAAAAAAGAAAATATTTTTATAATCATCCTCATTCTTATAGTCCTCTGCCACTTCCTCCTCCTCCGATGTTATCAATGTCTTGTTGCGCTCCTTCATTCGCTGTCAGAAGGAATCAAACTCGACTTTCAGCTTTGTCTCCATGTTGGCCTCTAGCGACCTCATCTGTGTGAAGCGACCCTCTATCTCAGAAGAGAATGCGGCAACACGCCTGGAGATCTCATCATCTTGTGCGATAGAGATAGAAGCTGCAGATGAACTAATGGAGGGTTTGGGGTAGAGGAGAGGGGTTCAATGGGAGAGGAACCACGGAACAAGGGAGTAGGGCAAGATCGGGGGGAACATGATCTTAGCGGTATAAAAGATTCTTTCTGACGGTGTATAAACGACTTCAAATCTATCGGCTATTAACATTATTTTTTACAGATATTACCAGATGGCGGGTTTGAAGTTAACCGATGATATATAATTGTCGGTTAATATTTTTTTTATAATTGACGTTATATTATGTCTTTAATAATTCAAAGCATCAGAAAAAAAAGTATTACTGTTGATAAGCAACGATATGTCATGTAGTTATGCCGTCGCAAATAACCCATATCATAAAACCGTCTAAAAAAATATATTTTTTTTTTACGCAAATTAGGTCATCGGTTTCCACACTTTTTAAGAATGTTATGTATTATAATATTTTAAGGAGAAGGCTTCTCGCTCCTCTTGTTATTAATTTTGACTTGCGGGTGGTCTTTTAATTATTTATCCTATTAAAAGAAAATACTTAACCTATTTTGACGTATGACTCTTAAGAATTGCATATTTGTTAATTAATTAAAGGTATTCGTCGACTTAAAATGAGCTAGCACTTTAAGATACATACATATATATGATGTCTGCTAGTAGAGTAAATAATTATTGTCTTAGCATTATACGAGAATCCGACACATACTCAGATAATTAATAAAGATACTAGAATATTTTACATAGAAAACCCGAAAAAGAAAAAAACTATTGGGTCTTGCCGAGTTGAATTATTCCATCATGAGCTGGTAAATACAAGTATGACCTCTTGTCCCACAAAAGAGAAAATGTTACACAGTTTATCAGATTATAACGTCTGTGCATAGAAGAAATTACTACCTTGTGGTAGGGATCGAGTGGTGAACAATGATGATCGACGGTGGCGTCCGGTGGCGATCTGAGTTGGCTGAATGTGGTGGTGACCGAAGCCAGCCGAGAGCTGTGGTAATGGTCGAAGTCAGCCGGAGGTAGTGAAGGCCGAAGTTGGTCGGAAGTAGTGGCTATCATAGGCGGGGGCAATAGTCAAAGTCGGCGTTCAACTAAGTTGACTAGAGGTAGCGACAATCAAAGGAGATGTCAACAGGAGTTGAGGGGGTGGAGGCTAGAGGCGACAACTAGCAAAGTTGGCTGGAAGTGGGGATGATGACTAGAAGCAACGACAGCAGAAGGCAACGGTGGTCGAAGTCAGTCGGATCTACGGTGCAAGATGCTGAGCTGCAGCTCCTTGTACTTGCTCTGATTTTCTTCTTGCCTGGGGCTAAGCCTCCTCTCATGATGGGGGTATGTCTCTTTTTATAGAGTCCTGATTGCAAATAAGGAGTGAATCTGAATCACACTTGATCAAACGGTGCAGAGCGGACACGTGATCAGACGACATTTGGTAGGCATTCTAGTGCCTTAATAATGTCAAAATTGAGCAATCTTGATCTTGTTGAATATGTCTTATTGAGATACTTTATTAGACTCTAAACATGCCATCTTTGGAATTCAGTTGACATTTCAATTATACTTGAAAAACTTTCAATAGTTGTTTAATAGCTTGATCTGGGCTTGATTTAAGTCGGATTGGATCGATTTTAGTATCTTTCAGTGTGTCTCGTTGAATCGGTCAGTTTGAGTGTAAATTTGCTGAAATCTGAGTTCTGGATGACTTCTACTAGAAATTTGAACGCTTTTTGTGTAAAAAGTTATCTCGAGATCTGTGTCATCTTTTTCACACACACAAACTCAAATGAATAATAGTTTATTTATTTTCATATTGTAAGCTTAGAGAGAACCTATGATTTAATTCTATTTAAAATTAATGCTTATAATTAATTTTAAATTACTTAAAGTTTAAGATAAAAGAGCTAAATTCTTAAATAGGCTAATGATAAAACACAGTTCTCATAATTAACTGCAATTTTATACTGTAAATTTGCGGTTAAATAAATTAATCCTTCTCGGAATGAGATTAATCCCCAATCCTTGTGATGAATGATTTTTTGCATGATACATTTATTGTGCTAAATTGCATGTGTTGCATCATCGATGAGCTAACAAACTAAGCTCAAGTTTGAATTGCATGTGTTGCATCATCGATGAGCTAACAAATCAAGCTCAAGTTTATCCCGGCAAACTAAGCTCAAGTTTATCCCGACTCGACTCGTTAGCTCGTGAGCCGGCTCGTTAGCTTCTGAATCGGCTCGTTTATGAAAATATTACTATAAAATATACTCAAAATATATTAAATTCGAAGAATTTATTTTTAAAATATTAAAAATATTTTAAATCTAATATTTTTTTTGTTTTACATTAAGTGATTTGATATTATTTCTCTTCTAGTTACTCTTTTTATTTATTTTTTTATTATAAAACTACCTTAAATTAATATTATTTCTCTCTTTTATAATAAACAAATCGGCTCGTGATCTGGCTCAAACTCACAGACTTAAGCTCGAGCTCAAACTCGATAAAATTAATTAAGCTCAAGCTCAAGCTGAGGGCGGCTCGAGCTCAATTCGACTCATTTATACCCTTACAGACGGCAGCCTTGACAGAAATCAGAGCAAAAAACTGAATTCTAAATTCTAATACAACACAAATATATGAAATGACTAAAAAGAAATGAATGATAATGAGAAAGTAAGCATAAGGGAGGATGATGAGACTGTTTCACTCTATGTCCCGCAAGCGAAATTCCATAATATTATAGCAGCTACAGTTTCACATCCAGTAAACTCTTGATAGTCACCCTCATTGTACAATCTTTATTACTTATTTATATTAATTGACCATAAAAAACTAACTTGAGACATTTATAGTTTATTATTTATCTTGCATAAAATAATTAAGTGCTAATACCAAATTTATTCAATTATTTATTTATTTAAATTTACAAATTTATTTATAAAATGTTTATATGAAAATTTTTATCATATTTATCAACCCTTTGAATACTCCGTTCCGTTACAAAAACAAAGAAAATATAAATCAAATTATATTAAAAATTTTTAAATAAGTTAATTTTGAATATCATTTAATAGCTCCCACCAACTCAGTTACAGACCCTACTTCGGTTTTATGCGGCACATTTACTTCCAATTTATATGCCAAAAAAAAAAAAAAAAAAAAAAAAAAA
>NW_018164581.1:23481-25084 GCF_001263595.1 Phalaenopsis equestris
GAATCCAACGAACTCAAGATTGCTCAATTTTGACACATTAAGGAGCTTAAATGCCCATCAAACACCCCATGATTAAAGGAAACTCTCCAGACTGTCCGATAAAAGTGGTCATATTCATACATTAATTGCATCCAAAACACTATAAATAGAGTTCCACTCCTCTCATGAGAGGGATGAGAGTTTCAGATCTGAGGAAAAACTTGAAGTTTTGAGAAGGAACAGGAGCTTAAATGTCCATCAAACACCCCATGATCAAAGGAAACTCTCCAGACCGTCCAATAAAAGTAGTCATATTCCTACATTAATTGCATCCAAAACACTATAAATAGAGCTCCACTCCTTTCATGAGAGGGATGAGAGTTTCAGATCTGAGGAAAAACTTGAAGCTTTGAGAAGGAACTGAACTCCAACACCACTCATGCCACTGTCAATCACCGTCGATCATCATTGACCATTGTTGACTGTCATCAATCATTGCCGACCACCACTACTATTGTAGACTGTTGCCAACCACCACTTGTCGACCTCCACTGATCGCCATCAACAACCGCTCACTTCTTACAATTAGTTCATTTGCACATATATCGATGTTGTAATTTGGAAGACTTTGTAACACTTTCTCGTTTGTGGGACAAGAGGTTTATGTAATCATCAACTTACACTGGATTTTTACAACGGAGCAAGTCATCGCAATTTTTTTCCCTTTACGGGGTTTTCACGTAACAACTTTTGGTATCACTACTAGTTATTTTCTTTCTTCTGAGTATTTGTTGAATTCCCGTGCAATGCTAAAATGATAGTTTATTAATTACTCTACCGATGTGAATTTTCTAGCACACATCAAGAACATTCCGATTAAATGTTTTTTTCTCCATCTTAAACCTTACATAACATATGATTAATGGTGGATTCAGAATTTTATTATTAAGATTAGTTTAATAGGATAGTTCTTAAAATTTTAAAATATGAATTTACATAAAATAAGATATTTATATTTATTATATTATATGATATATAGGATAACATAAAAGATATCAAAAAAACTTACAATGTAAATATTAATTAGCAATATTGTCCACCCAAAAATATGACGATATTAAGTTTAATTTTTAATATGAATAATATTTTAAATTGACAAGAATCAGCAGCTAAATTAAATATATGACCAAGATAACACTGGATCGACGGCTCAGATCATCCATTCAAATAAAAATAGTTTACTCCTACTTATTATATACGCTGAAAAAAAAATTCAAAAATCAAAATTAACAAACTCCGTGTGCTGCAGTACCACACTCTACCAGTTCTAATTCTTCGTTTATAAGATGAGAAACGTGTTGAGAAAATAATAAAAATAAATGGTTTAATTATTAGTGTCCGCGGATCATGACGTGGATGCCAGCCCTTCATTTGTCCTATTCGACCTGCTCCCCCCGTTAAAGGAAGCGACCAAATTGATAAATATTGGCACATGTTTATACTAGGGGTTTTATTATATATATATAAATATTAAAATTTATATATTTTATTTTTAAATTCTATTATATATATATATATTGGCACATGGTTACACTAGGGGTTTTATTTTATATATATATATATA
>NW_018164581.1:25464-32817 GCF_001263595.1 Phalaenopsis equestris
ACATATATATATATATATATATATATATAACATTCTTAATATCAAAAAATAAAAGTAAAAAATATCTAACATAAAGGCTGTCATGTTGGAGTCCAGTAGTAGAGTGTCACGTGTCAAGTAGGTCCACTGTAATACACTGTGATTGACCATTGGACTCTGGATGTATTCAGAGTCCCGATGTAATTTTTTTCGTCATATTGCAGGGTATGCACAACAACAAGTATTTATTCCACTAATTGATTATCTTAATTTCATTTAATTCTAATAAATTAGAATCATTTTTTATACAATATGTCCAAGTCTTTGTATGCCTACCTTTTTTTTTCTTAACATAAGTCGACTCTAAAACATCTACTCTCCCAATCAAATCATCAAATTATCAACATTTAATGCGACCAAATCATTTGAGAGGACTCTCCCTAATCTTATTTGTCACTAGAGCTGCATCAACCTTTTCACGAATAAATTTTTTTCGCATTTTGTCTCTACGTGCAAAAGAGGGAAAAAAAACCTACAAAATCTTAATCTCTTAATATGCTCTTGAAGTCATAAATTTAGTAAATATAAGTGATGGCGGAATTTATGGGATTTAGATAGACTGAAGCATACGAGGGGATCATGGGAAGACTTGGGTTACCCTAACTCCTTCCTCAAAATCTTTTTCCCCTTTGCACAAGATTAGATCCACCAGTTCCTTCTCCATAGATGGAGTGGTCTCCTGCAATAACTTGCTTAGTAGGGAAGGAGATCCACGTGCTTCTATTGTTTTAACCAAATTGTTTTTTAATCTTTAATTCTCATGATTAACTAAATCTTTCTTAAATTTAATTCTAATTGTAGCCAAGAAACCACAAATTAGTTTCATTTTTGGGCCACCTGATCGTAGTAGTCTCAAAAGTGGGTCTAATCAAAGTTGCTTCTTTGATCCTACTTCACAAGTTTAATTGAGCATCCAATAAGATCCAGCAACAAAGTTATGTGAGTGCTAAAAGATGTAAATAGTAAATTTTAGGTTTTAAATATGTAAACCTTAACACTTAATCATGTTATTTATGTAAATCATCTTGTATTCTAAGGTACTAATGTTGGATTCAATGTTATTTTAGAAAGGTCTTAGGATTTTAGTATTGAAATAGATCAAGATTAAGAACAAAAGTGAGGGATGAAGAGATGTTATGAGGAAAATTTGATAGAGAGAAATTGACCGTGACCTTTTGAAGATATCATTTGGATTGAGTTTTGGCTTGGCCGAGAAGATTAGATTGCTACATGCTTATATGACCAATGTACTCTTATTTGTAGTTGAGGACTCAGATTGATTGTATAGAATTAGCGACTTAATATAGTTACATATGATAATACATGAATAGGCACAATATAGTATGTTATTTGACGGTGTTTTTTCTTTATTTTTTTTCTCTGCTACGCCCAGTGTATCACGTCTGGACTCCAGATGCAATATTTTTTCCATTGTCAGTCACTTGTCATCAATATTAATCTTGAAAGGTGTATTGACAAGAAATAAAAAAAAAACTCTGTTTTATATAAAATTTACACTGAAATTGCTATTTGCCAAAGATATAACTGATGTTTGGGAGCACCCTATTAATAAGATTTTTTCATCGGATTTATTAAATGAGGAAAACATAAAAAAGCACTTGTTCTATGGATTTATTAAATTTTGAATTTAAGTTCCGAATTTTCCATGTGATTCATGTTAAATTTGGATTTAATAAATGCAATAAGGGAGTGGATTTAATGAATTTGAATATACTAAATCCTAGTAATGCTAAATCCTTCCTATAGCTTAACACCCCCTTAGACTAGTGTTGCTTTGCATGAGCACTGTGAATTATGAACACTATTTTTAATATGAATTCTCTTTGGTGCTACAAATACTTAGAATGATTATGAAATTTTAAGAGGAAATCTAAAATTATTTTAAGATATTCGTATGATCAAATTTATGAATACATAGTGGTCTATCTAGTCTCGAGAAATTTTTTTTAATTCATATTGTTAAAAAATTTTTTTCCTAGATAATCTTTGAGGTATGTTAACCTTGTTTCCATCTTTACTCGAATCTGGTGTGTTAAGCTCTTTTAAAATATCTACATTCAAAGTCATTATTTTATCTCATTTTTGAGCTTATTATCCTTCGATGCAATTATTTATTCATGTCATATTAAAGACCAAAAAATTTAACCCACTAGATAATTTTGATAAAATTTTTTTCTTACTAATCTAATCACTCTGGCAACCAAGTATTTTCAAAGATATCATAGAATCTTATAGATTAAGTTTTTGATATTGTAAACTCTTTCAAGAGAATGCAATATATTAATGCCATTCATGAATTAAGAAAACATATCATATAAATATATTTAGTAGGTAACTTACAAAATGGCATATTAATTAATTGACCTATTTATGTGAGCATCGCTAGCCTTATTAGTACTTTAAAAACTACTTGTAACCTTGTCCCAAATCTCTTTAGCAGGGCTCAGTTTAAGAATCCCCATGTAATCATAACCGTTGCTTGATTCTAATGATTGAAACTTGTGGTTAGAACATAATGTTACTCTCTATATATATATATATATATATATGAGGTCGGTAGATGCAAAGAAGATGGTTTGTAAATTAGATAAATTCCTATATGGGCTTAAGCAACCTTCTCGTCAATGGTATCACAATTTTTTTAAGTGATAGGCTCATTCAGTTTTGAGATGAACAATGTAGATGACTGTGTATATTATAAGTTTAGTGGAAATATGTTTATTTTTTGAGTATTTGATGATGGTGATATACTACTTGCCACCAATGATATAGATACATTACACGAAATCAACAGATTTATGTCAAAGTATTTTAAAATGAATGATCTCGGTGTCACCTCTTTTATGTTGAGGATTAAAATAAATTAAGTTAGTTCTCGAGATACTCTTGAGCTGCCATAACAAGGTTATATCAAAAAGGTACTTACAAGTTCTTGGCCTGTCATAACAAGGTTATATCAAAAAGGTACTTACAAGATTTGACATGCATAATTGTAAACCAGGAAACAACCATGTGGCTAAATAAAATAATTTCATTTTTGTTCAGTGTCCTAAAATGACTTTGAGGCTAAGAAAATGGAAAATATTCTTTATGCATCAGTTATTTGAAGTCTAACATATGTCAAAATTAACACTTGTTTGGATATAAATATTCTGCTGTGATTTTGGGCAGATATTTGAGCAACCCTAAAATGAATCACTCAAAAGAAGCCAAACAAGTTATGCAGTCTTTACACAAATTGAAAAACTACATGCTTACATATAGAAGGTCAGATCAATTTAAGATCATTGGTTGCTCAGATTCAGAATTTAGTTGATGTCATGATAATCAATGATCCACTTTGGACTACATTTATTTGCTTCTTGGAGGAGCTACTTCTTAAAGGAGTGCCAAACAGTCACTCATAGCTTTCTCCATTATGACATCAAAGTTCGTAGTGTATTATTAAGCATACAGTCATGTAATATGATTACAAAATTTTATCATTGGGCTGCAATTTATGAAAAACATAGAAAGATCACTTAAACTATTTTATGATAAAAATATGCAGCCATGCATTCCAAAAAAAAAGTGTTCAAAATCAATGCATATAAAGAATATGGATCTTGTTGTTCAAGAAAGAGTTTAGAGTGGTCAAATGTCTATAGAACAATTTAGCACAAAATCCGTGATGTCATATCCACTCACTAAAGGAATTTCACCTAAGTTCTTTTATAAGCCTTATGCTTATGTTGATGTTTAGTTATTTGATAATATATAATTTAAGTGAGAATTTGTATTTGGATGTTATTTTCTTTTAAATATATAGAAATAGTGTATTTTTTTGAAATAATAATTCAATTTAGTTTTCACTTTCATTTTGGTTTAATTTTTATTTCATTAAAGTTTCAGTTTGGACTTGGCAGAATAAGACATGTATAGATAACTTTGCAAGTAAATTAAATGATACACATTGCTATTTGATCCATGTCATTTGGTTGTATTAATATATATGATTACTGATGAGTTTAGTTACATTGTACTTGCGATTAATGTCACTTTGGTCCTATACTGATATATCAATGCACTAGATTGTTAATAAATGCCTTTATACATGATAAGAAAGTTTCATCTCACTAAAGTGAACATATTTATAAGGTGACATATGTGATCGAAGCTGGAGATTATTGGTTATAGTCTTCATTTTGTGTAAGTGTCCTTTCACTTTCCAAAAAAAAAAAAAAGATAGAAACTTCCTCTTGTTTGTAAACACATTTACAAAAAAAAGGTTTAAGGAACATGCTTCAATTTTGGAGATAAAAACCCACAATAATAAGTAATCATAAATCAAGATATGTTTCCACATTTTAATTTTATCTCTTGATAACATGGAAGATTCAGCGTTTTATGAATTAAAACTTTGGTTCGTAGTTCTACCAAATTTACAACATAGGATTCCTATAAATTGAAGCACAACTCAAACATTATATGGAAATTTTATTTATGGCACTATGTCATTCCAAAAGTCTAAGGGAAAAAATAAAGAGAAATAACTAATAAAGAAAACAAAAAACATAAAGTTCTATAAAAAATAATTGAAAATCCCCATGGTTCTACAAAACTTTGAATCCATTACAAATGATTTTGCTCAAAGCTTATTCAAAACTTTAGTGAAAATCTTTAAATAAATTTTGATATTGAGGGAGTTTTCATTAGCTTATTCTTAAAATCCTTAGGTCTTTTTAATTGATTATTATAACACATTTATGGAAGTATTAGAGTTGTTAGGAAGTGTGTGTTCTCATAAAAATTTCAGAAAACCCCCAATTGCTCAAAGATAGCCATTATGAATGAATTTACTTGCCAAGAAGATAAGGTATAATAAGAAGCGGCAAGCAGTAGAAAACATTAAGAAACTCAAGAATAAAAATCTAGTAAGCAAAAAAAAAAAAAAAGTTTTATTCATGAATGACACTAAAAGAATAAAGCAGAAAAGAAGATTAAGAGAGAACGAGAGAGCGATTCACAAAGTCATCTCTATCCTATATTTCAATCGTAGTAAAAAAAAAGATATTGCATTTAATGCTCCGTTGAGTTAAAAGGGGCTAGAATTACTTTTGATGAGATGGTTTTAGCTAGGTTGACTAGCAATTGATTGATCTCCGGCATGTCGTCCTTTTGTTGATTGCCCTCTGAGTCGGTTAGGCCCAGTCAGGTTGACCTTCAATCGATCAGCCTCTGATTAGTCGCCCTTTGGATCAGACCCTGATCGGTCAGCACTTGATCATCAGGCTTTGATCGGGTCTATTCTTGCTTTTGGTACCCGTGCATTGCTTGAGATTCATCTTTTGACACGTATCTTGCTCCCCCTCTAATCCACGGAACCATTAAGATTATTTTTGTTCTACAGATCCAATGCTCTCCAAAAAATTAATAAAACATATTATAAATTTCTAAATTCTTATTTATTATCATTAATCAAATAAGTTCATATAATTTATGACTCACGGGACAAAAAACCTCTTCCAAATGATTAAAACAATGACTAAAATTGGTGAAAGTCTTAAGTTTTAGTACTCGTTGCAGTAACACGATTATACAACCCTCTAAGTTGGCTCTCTTACACTATCACAATTGAGTCGCTCCCGGGTGTTTATTTGAAGCACATATTTGGCTATCAATGGAATGGAACAAAGTTAGCAATGCTAATACTTTTATAAATATCATAGTTTGATGAATATATCATGTCAGACTGGTACATTAACCATTCAAATTTATGCAAATGTCTCAATGAACCTAAGTTCATTCATGGCGTCTGATTTTTAATAATTTCAACCTCTTGAGACTCGGTCTCAGCGTAAAAAGCACGGAGAAATCTAATCATTTACACTCACCAATTTGTGCAACTCTCTCCACTTGAATCAACAATAGGAGCTTTGTTCATCACCTCAATATCTTGACTTTCTTCATCAGCCTGGAAGGTCTAATGTTTAAGCACATGCTATGAACTGCTCAAAGTCAAACTGATTATATAAAATAGTTAGTTGAAAAAGATATTACTTTTAATACTTCTTTAAATCCTTTTTTATAAGAAAAAGTTTGATTATTACATTCTCTAATCTAAATTTTAATGGAAAAAAGAATTTCAAATAAATTAAATTTTTGCTTTGATGTTTATGTAATATGTACTTTTTGATTAATTCTTTTTGTGATTGATTATTTAACAAAGTAACACTTTAATAATTCTTCAAAACTTAATTATTTTTTAGGTTGACGAAAACTTTATATTTGAAAAATGTTACCTTGAAGAATAGATGTGCATGAATGAATAGCTTTGCACGGCCTTAGTCCAGTCATCTTTAGGTTCTGATCGAAGGGATCTGCACTTGGTCAAATGAGTCATTTGATCTTCCAGTGATAGAACTTTGGGTCTTCCTTCTAGTCCGTTAGATTTACCCAAGGTTCATGTTCACACATTTTTTTATGTACAAATATAGTGGATAATTTCGATAAAATTTTTACCTTACAAATACAATCACTTTGAAACTAAGTATTTTCAAAGATATCATAAAATCCCAAAGATTAAATTTTGATCTTCTATACTCTTTCGAGATAATGAAATATATTAATGCTATTCATGAATTAAATAAACATATCATATTTATTTTTAGTAGTAACTCATGCAATGGCCTATTCATGAATTGAGCACCTCTAACCTTGTTTGTACTCTTAAAACTACTAGTAAGCTTGTCCCCAATCTCCTTAGCAGTGCTAAGTATAAGAATCCTCATGTAATCATTAGGAAAAATAAAATAAAATAAAATAAAATACGTTATATAAATATAACATGCTCTCACATTAAGTTTATCCATTTCTTTTTTAGCTTAATCAATTTGCCAAGAGATTTTTTAACCATTATATTGTTAATTTCATTAGAGGGTTTTCTATAGTGGTTCATGAGTTTATGCCATAGTTAGAATCTTAAGTTCATAAAAATATATTAATCCTATTTTTGAAGAACTCAAAAGTTATTGAAAAGAAGAATTATGGTGTGTGCTCTCCAGCAGGCAACAACGCTCTGGAAAAAAGAACTTATGTCGAAGTATAAAGTGGATTTAATATAAAATATTAGTCCAAAATAAAGCTTATGTGCTCGATAATAAGTTTCGAGTGACAATGACACCCGAAATTAAGCTTTTCAAAAATAATTCTATGGCGCTTGATGCGATGAATTTGTATGATTTTGGCGAAAACCCCTAATTTTTGCTCTTGTAATTTTTTTTCGAATTAAGTCTTAAAGGATATTTTATATTG
>NW_018164581.1:34761-42555 GCF_001263595.1 Phalaenopsis equestris
AGTAAGCAGCAATAGCCGGTGGCCCAAAAAAGTAGGTAAAGATGTCCCACATGCAAAATATATAATCAAATTTTAAATTTCTTAATAAACTATAGTTTCCAAAAATGCTGAATTTTAAAATATGATTAGAAAACATAGTGATTTGGACTAAAGATAATATTTCGAATTCAACAGTGATTAAATCGACACAAAATTTTGATTATTAAATATAATTATACATCCTGTCATCTCTATCCTAAGTTCCAATCATTAAATTAATGATCCCTTTAATTATAAGAGGCTAAAATTACTGCCAAATGACACTTAAACTCCTTTTTTTAATTTTTCTTTTACTCGTCCTAATTTTAATTAGCCGGTAAGCAAGCCTTCAATCGATCGGCTTCTGATCGGTCACCTGCTCAATCGGGATATAATTGGCCGGCACTTAATCGACCCCTAGCTCGATAGGCCTTTGATCGGGCTACCGCTATGGTTCATTTATTTTTGCTTTGGGTACTCCTATATTACTTGAGATTAATCTTTTGATGTGTGCCTTGTTTCTAACCGTCGGATCAACAGACCATTCAGTCAAGAGCATTTTTATTGTACAAATCTAATGCTCTGAAAAATACTTATAAAAACTTCTAACTTCTTATTTGCTAAGGCTTTGTTTGAAGTGCCCTCCAAAGTCGTGTGGGCAGGACGCAGAGGGCGACCTAAGATAATAAATCAGGGGAAAATCGTTGTTCTTTTGAAAAAAACTTCAACTTCAGAAGAAGTTCGTGGAACACTCGCTCGCCCAACAAAAACTTTCCCTGCGTCGGCGTGCATGGGAACTGAAAGGAGGTTCATAGTGTTCTCAAACGTACAAGCCTAAAACAATGACTAAAATTGGTAAAAGTCATGAGATTTAGTTGTCAATACCGTAACATGATTGTATAATTCTCTAATGTTGGCTCTCTAACAGTAATGCAATAGAGTCGCTCCCGGGTGTTTATTTGATGCATATATTTGGCTATCAATGGAATGGAAAGATGATAATAATGCTAATACTTCTATAAATATCATAGTTTGATGAATATATCATGTGACTGTGGTACATTAACCATTCAAATTTATGTAAATGCTTCAATGAACCTTAGCGACTATTTGGCGCAGCTGCAGCTTCTCAGCTTTTCAGCTGCAGTGCGCTGCCCCAGGAAGTTGCTGTGGGGAAGCTACTGCGAGGAAGCTGACTGTCTGTTTGTTCATGGCGACCGACTTTTTGCGGGTCTAGAAAATATAAGGGGCAGAATGATAGAAAAATTGTCTAAAATTTGGTGATACAGGAAATAATCATAACTTATAAAAAAAATGCGACTATTAAAAATTAATATATGGAGTAAAACCATTTATTTTTTAATAATTTCAACCTCGTGAGACTCAGTCTCAGCGTACAAAGCACGGATAAATCTTCTTACTTACACTCATCAACTTGTGGAACTCTCTCCACTTGAATCAACAAAAGGAGCTTTGTTCATTGCCTCAATATCCTTTGGCTTCTAAGTTCCATTTGCCTGGAAGGTCGAATTTTTATGCACATGCTGTGAACTGCTCAAAGTCAAACTGATTATTATAGTTGAAAAAGATAATACTTTTTTTGTACTTCTTTAAATCATTTTTTTATTAAAAAAAAGTTTGATTATTACATTCTCTAATCTAAATTTTAATGAAAAATAATTTCAAATAAATTAAATTTATTCTTTGATGCGCAAGGGCGGACCTTGGTAGGGTTCAAGGGTAATTGCCCCCCTCCCACTCAAATTCAGATTTTTATTTGTATGAGAGACAATTTTGTTATTTGTCCCTCATAAAATATCAGTTTTGCCTCACCTGAAATATTATTTTGTCCTTCATTGCTCTAGCCCCTCCCACGTTGGGGGCAATTTGCCCTATGGTTGTCAAAACGGCCTATTGTTCATAAACAACTTGTGTTTGCCTCATGAAGTAGCTCTTGTTCGAATCTTTTGTTAAGCAAACAAGTTGAAAACGAACAAATTCTTTCTGCTCAATATATAAACAAGTCGTGCACGAACAAATATTTATTTACTCCTATTCGACTCTTTTTGGCTTGAAATGATAAAATTATATATATATATATATAGATGTGTGTGTGTGTGTGCGCGCGCGCACGAGAGCTCTGTCATGTTGGTTGGCATCCACGGAATAAGAACCGTCAGGTCGGGGGTTCAAATCTCCTATGACAGTTGGCCTTGAGGAGGTAGTCCTTGAATTGTTAGGCACATTATGGTTGGTTGGAGGTTCGTATATATATATATTGATGATATATATATATATTGATGAGTATTATATTGATGAGTATAACACTACAAAGATTTATAATCCATTAAAATTATTAATTAAAAATTTTGAATAAAAATAAATTAAAATTCTATTTAAATGAATCTTTTAATAAAAATAATAAAATTTAAATCTCATGAAACCTTAACATCCTACGACTATGTGATTAGGACCGTCAAAACGACTTGTTGTTCGCGAACAACTCATGTTTGCTCGATAAGCAAACGAACTAAACATGAATAAATTTTTTAAGCTTGATATATAAGGGAGCCGAACACAAACAGTGATTTTTTTTAACAAGTCGAGCTTGAGCTCGCTTGAACTCGGATCGTTTACACTACTAGTTTGCACTCTCAAAAAAGACGTTGGTTCAAGTTTTAGATTTCTTATTAAATTCACACGAATCGAGCTGAGTCGAGCAGGGCTGTGTTAAACTTTAAGATTCCTTATAAAATTCGATCTTGAAGTCAAATCGAGCTTTTGGTGTTGTGCTCAAACGTAAGCTTTTTCAAAAAAATCGACCTCTTTTCTCATGTTTAACTTTAGTTTTTGTTTGAGGGTCGGTTTAGGGCAGCAACAACCATTTTAAGAAGTAGCTGTGAAGGTATTAAGGAATAAATTGTTGTTCAAAAAGTTGTGACGGCTGTTACAAAAAAAAAAAATACTTTTTGAAAAATTCAAACTGTAACCTCTAGCAGCCACCGCTAGTAGCCAACCACAGTGGAAAAATACAGCTTTCAGCTGCAGCATTTCAAAAATGTAGACAAAACGATAAAACAAAAAAAAATTGTGGTGCGGGACCACACCGCCGCCCCAAACACACCATGAGTTTTATCCTTGTTTGTTTCATATATTGATAACCGAGTCATTATTGAGAAGATTAATGAATAAATTATTGAACTGCTTAAATTCTATGGAAACATTTTTTATCAAACTAATTAAAATTAGTATTATTGTGTTTTTTATTTCTAACTAAATAAGACATATTGAACAAAATAATGAGCTATTTACTTTCTATTCAAAAGAGTTTTATCGAACTTACAAAAGAGTACTTCTTGAACTTACAAAATAAATGAACTTTTAAATAATTGAGATATTAAATGAATAAAAAATTAAGTATGTAAATGTGAAAGATAAATGAACAACTAACAAATAAATTTTTACCTTGTTTTATGTGCTACAAATTAAATTTTAATTTGCTTTAATATAAGTGAGATTTAAATTAAGCTTAAATAGAATTTATTCACAAACATAAATTAAGATTTAACCGATTTTATTCTTGATACGCCATCAACAAATTTCTTCATCAAACACGATTCTTGAGGCAAGATACAAATTTGGAAGCGATCTTTTGGTCAAGAAATATTCAAACTTTGATAAAAAGTCATCATGAGCTCCGCTTTCAGCAAACTTATAGACAAACTAACTGGCTCGACGAGACGAATAAAGTGGTACCAAAATTTGATTCAATTCAAGCTCAGATCAAACCATTAAATAACATTTTGAAGCTTTCCAAGAATGTTTGGAAGGTCAAACTAATGCCAAATTCGGTGAGTTCATAGTCAAATCGAGCGTCTCAACAAGACAAATCAAACGAGCTCAAGATCGATCAATTCCAACAACAGTAAAACACTCAAATGTTCATGAAACGTCGTTGATCAAAGGAAGCTCTCCAAACCGTCCAATCAAAATAAGTTATATTCATGCATTAATTGTACTTGATACTCTATAAATATAGCCCAACACCTCTCATGAGCTGAGGGGAGAGCTTGAGATCTAAAGAGGAGCTTGAATCTTTCAGAAGGAGCAGATTGTCGGTCACTATCAATCACCATGGATCGATGCTCATTTCCTGAGTTAAGTTTAATCGATCACCGATTTTGTAGCTCGAAAAATTGTGTAACACTTTCTCACATATGAGATAAGAGACCGTACTTGTAATCTCTAATTTTTAGTATACTTTTTTAGATGAGCCAGGCCTAGTGGTTTTTTTTCTTTTTTTTGCTCTCCATGTACAAACTCATGGTGTTTCTATTGGTTGTTTTTTTCATCTGAGTGTGTGTTAAATTCACATGGAACGCTAAGACGATAATCCATTACTCTACAGTCGAGAATTTTTTTACCATGTACAAACTCATGGTGTTTCTATTGGTTGTTTCTTTCATCTGAGTGTGTGTTAAATTCACATGGAATGCTAAGACGATAATCCATTACTCTACAATCGAGAATTTTTTTGCACGCATCAGTTTGGTGTCGTCTATGGGGATATGAAGATGATTTCAATTATCTTCCCTCTTTTTTTATTAAATAATTATTTTTAATGCTAGTCCTCTTCTTAAGCCTATAAATAGAGGTTATGAATGAGGGGAAGAATCACGAGTGAGGAGAAGGAGGAGGAGGAAAAAGAGAAAGATTGGCGAATGGAGTCTTCTGCTTGCAATAATTTTCATAAGAAGAAAGTTGTCCCCATCCTACATAGCAAGTGAGGAAGGCGATCTTTTTTTGTGTCACAATGTAGAAGAAAGTCATTCTCATCCTGCTTAGTATGCAAGCAATATGATATTCCTTCGCGTTGCTGTGTAGAAGAAAGTTGTCACTATCTTATATAACAGACAACTAACGAAATATTCTTTCACATTGCGGTGCGGAAGAAAGTCATCGTCATTTTGCGTGGCAGGTGAGAATGGGATATTATTTCGCGTTACATTGCAAAAGAAATTCATTATCATCTTGCGTAGTAGACGAGCAATGAGATCTTCATTCAAGTAGCATTGTAGATGAAAGTCGACCCCATCTTATGTAGCAGACTAGTAACGATATATTCTTTCGTGTTGCAGTGCAGAAGAAAGCCATCCACATCATGTGTGGCGGGCGAGCAATAAGACATTCTTTCACGTTGGGGGGCAGAAGAAAGTCATCATCGTTCTGTGTATCAGGCGAAACAGAATCTTCTTTTGCATTGTGGAAATGGCGACAATTGGGGAACCTCATTTCACTAATAACTAAAAGAAGGGTCAGAACTCGGAGGGTGCAACGTTGATCCTGGTAGAGATCGACTATTTTTATTTCAGAAGATGTATTACTTCCCGAAAAACATGGCGGAGAACTTGTTAACTTTCGTTAACTGAGCATATTCTTTGTCTTTTGGGTATATTGTTATTCATGAGAGAGACTTGAGAGCCGACCTACGATTTCCATTTGTGCCCTAGTTTATCAAAATGATGAAGGCATTCATAGTTTGTATTGTTTAGCTTTCTTGCCGGGTAGTGACCGTCATTATGAGGTTGACTATTTTTTTACGAGTCATCAGTTAACAACTGTGCAATGCGGATGAAGATTCTATTGTTCGCCTGCCACATGGAACGAGGATGACTTTCTTCTTTAGCAAATGTAAAAGAAAATCTCATTGCTTGTTTGTTGTTCAGGACGGAAACGACTTTCTTTGCACGCAACATGAGAGAAGTTCCCATCGCTCGTCTGCTGTGCAGAACAGAAACGACTTTCTTCTGCTACAAAATATGAAAGAATGTTCCGTTGACTGCATGCTACATATGGCGGAGATGACTTTCTCCTGTACATCAACATGAAAGAAGATCCAACTATTCACCTGCTACGCAAAACGAGGATGAGTTTCTCCTGCAGTTCAAAGTGAAAGAAGATCACATTGCTTGTCTACTATGCATGATAAAAACGACTATCTCTTGCACCACAATGCGATAGAAAATCCTATTGGGCACCTGTTAAGCAGGACGAGATGATTTTCTTCTGCTCCGCAACATGAAAGAGGATTCTGTTGAACGTCTGCTATGTAGGAAGCGGATGACTTTCTTTTGCGCTATAACATGACTACGTAGGTTGATGATGGCAGAAAACCCCAAATCCAGTAAGCAGTGTCAGAGACTCCACTTCCACCCACTACTTCGTGCCTAATTATAGGCAAAAAAATCTCTCATATTGATGACAAAAGTAATTAAGAAAATTAAAATCTGTGTTAATTCTCTTTTCCTTCCGGTTTCGGGCCTTTGGCCTTCCAGCTTCCATCCTATGGCTTTCCGGTTTTCGCCTTATGGATTTTCACCTTCCTCATTCCAACTAAATAATAAAATAAAAAAAAAACGACATTAAAAATTGAAATTCATAAATTTCTTCTTCTAAAATTTACATAAATACAAATATTTCATATTCCCATATTTGTAATTCTATAAATGTTTCTAACTCCTCTTTTCTCACGCAACCATTAAAATTTCATAAGCTGCATTGCTTTTCATTTATATACAGTAGACCAAGCATCCCAACCAAACAATAAAAGGCATTAACTTTTAGGCGACGTACATTGAACGCCTCACAAGCGTGAAAAATTATTACATACGGATCGGGCACCGCATGCAGCTTGCGTGCGGTGTTCGATCTGGACCGTAAATCACCTGATCTATGGTTCGGATGTATTTCGATGGGCCTCACTTAAAAAATTTTGATCTATGGTCCGGATGTATTTCGGTGGGCCCCACTTAAAAAATAAAAAAAAAAATAGAAATAATCTTCACCGTAGATCACCGTCAGAGATCTACGGTCAGAGATCTGGTCCGTGATCTACGGGCAGAGATGCATGCGGTGTCCGCACGCAATAATTTCTCAGCGTGAAAAATAAATCCACCCATACCACTGAGTTGCGAATTCTAATAATCTTTTAAGTACAGCTTTTACGGCCTTCTATTAATCCCCTGCCACAGCTTATTATAACGCATATGTATGCATATACATTTGTTTTGTGTACCTCCCATCTCTAACAAATTTTTTTTCTGTATAAATATATGTCACCTGCCTCGTCCCGTTGGTTGGCCCCCTCAGTTTAAGTCCCCTCGGGTCGGCGGTTGGAGTCCTCTCTGACACAATTAGTCTTAAGGGGGTGGTACTCGAAATGTTAGGCATATTAGGAGTGGTTGAGTAAAGAAATGGTAGAGAGGTGTGTGTGTGTGTGTTGGGTCTAAATGTTGTACTAATAATGTAGTCACGAAAATTAAAGAGTATGAAAAATATCTTTATAAATTATTAAATTAAATAAGAAAATAATTAATCTTTAAATGAAAGAGAATAAAATAATATATAATATTCAAGTTCATGCTAAAAAATAAAATTACTATAATTAATATATTGAATTTAAGTTAATAATTTCAAATATAACAATAAAAAATCAATTAAAATTCTCTTATTTAAATTTAGAAAATTAAAAAAGTATTTTTAATAAAAAAAAGCAAAATATTTGCAATGGATTTAAGATTAGTTTAAAATTTGAACAATTAAGAATGAAAAATTAATAATAATAATAATAAAATATATAATCCCCCACCCTTAATATCATTAATAATTCAAATAAAATTAATTTGTTTTAAATTATATATTAAGTCTTAAAGAGATAATATGGCTCTTGAGTATTAGATCGTGCAACACAGTCCAGCATAATTCTTAATATATATA
>NW_018164581.1:43154-43967 GCF_001263595.1 Phalaenopsis equestris
TAAGCAAACGAGCCGAACATGAACACACTTTTTGAGCTCAAAATATAAACGAGCCGAACACGAGCTAAGCATGCGTTTACACCCCTGCTCATTTTACGACATGTTAGTTATTTTAATGATTAATTTTTTTGAACACATGAAATTTATAAGAAATGCTTAAAATTATAACCCGCAATCAAGTCAGGCCCGGCTGAGAAATAGCCTAGGCCAGCCGCCCACGAGGATTACAAGCCACCCTCTATCAAGCATGAGAGAAGTGGATGTTCATTATCCTTTTACAGTAGGGGCTTATGTTCCTCAAAAGGTGGTGGGTGATAACCAATGTAGTGAGTTTGCTGCCTCATTTTTATCTTCTTATAAAAGGGGTTGATTATCCCAAACACATTATCTTAAGAGTGTGAGATTTACATCAAGGTGATGATAAGTCAAAAATGAGGTGATAGAGACCGTTGAGAGAAATGTCACCACAAAGAATGCTTGCCATTTAAGCAGTAATCTAAGCATATGTTTTTTATTTTCTTTTTCTTTTCTAAAATTTTAATATATTTTTCTTTAATCAATTTGATTAGAGATTTAAATGTAGATTTTAGTTTGTATGTCATCATCTATAGTTGTTTGGTCATATAAATCTAATATTTAATTTTGGTAGTTTTTTTTTTTTTACTTTTTTTTTTCCAGATTTATTCAATTAATTTTTAAACTTTTAAAAATTAAGTTTAATGCTTGTATCTTAAGGCAATTTTTTTTGTGATTATTAAAAGCATTTTTAAGTTTCTATATGATTTAAGTTGAAACCTTGTTGTTTAATTGGGA
>NW_018164581.1:44067-50482 GCF_001263595.1 Phalaenopsis equestris
CAAACTATTTTTTTTCGTGAGTCTCTCTCTCTCTCCTCTCTCTCTCTCTCTTCAAAGTTCTGAATAATTATGATATTTTGTTCATAAAAGTACAAACGTCTTGCAGTATATCCTTTCTATGTGTGGATCTAAGAGCAAAATTTACTATTCTTTTAAGGTTGTTTCTGAAAAAAGTCTAGAGTTGCTACTAGTTTGGGATTCCACCATTGTATAGTTACTATTAAAACAATTATGATCATTGAAGTTTGAAAAAGGGAGGTAACTTTGTCACCAAAGCTACAAAATTATACAACTTAATTAGTGAATTTTGCGAAAACATAAGAGGCAAACATACATGAAGAGTAACATGCATTGCTACTAGATGCAAATTTTAAAGAAAGTTGTTTTCACCAATTAAGGGATGTTGAAGAAGTGAGAATGCAACATTTGCAGTTATTCCTTATAACTGATAAAAAGCTTCCATTTGAATAGTTACTTCTGAGGCTCTTTTGAAGACTCATGTGGGTGGTCTGAAGTCCCTAACCTTTGGTCAGGATGACTGAGACCAACATTTGGAGGCTCTAAAATGAGTTCTTATAGGACCATATGGTTTTGAGGAGGCTTTTCATGGCTTGCATGCTCATATCATCCAATCAACCCTAAATCCACAAAAAATTTGTCAAATAACCAAAATACCACCAAATCCTAAAAAATACCTAAAATTTATCAAATGCCCAAACCTTCCCCAAAAATCATTTTAAACCTCTCCAAATTACTAAACTACCCCAAAATTACCAAAATTGCCCAAAATACCCCAATTTTCACCAAATAATCAAAAGTGCCTAAAATTCATAAAAATTCTTAAATTGCCTCTAATTTTCACCAAGTCCATTTCAAATCCTCCAAAATCCAACTCCACCAAAATTCAATCCCAAATCCATACCTATCCAAGGTCAAATTCAAATCAACCCAAATCAACCCAAAATCCAAAATCCATCAAACTTGAGCATACATGACATATTCAATTTCACCAAATTTATGCCCCAAATTTCATCATGACAATTTCTAAGTTCCAGTAAGCCCATCATGAATAACTTAAATAAAAAAACAAGCCCAAATCAATTACCCATGACCCACTTTTAAAAGCACACTAAAACCAGGCCCAATTTCTAATCCCTTTGAAGTCAAAAGCCCATATGATAAATTCCTTATCCTCCTCATCCAAGTAATCAATCAAAACTATACACCATGAAAAACATAATCAAAATCACCCAAATTTAAATTTACACCAACACCACATAAAACCCACAAAATTTCTAAAATCCTTCCTCATGAAAGTTGGCTAAGCCACATGTAAGTGATAGAGTCTTCTCCAAGCCATATGTGAGCCACATGAGCCATGGAAAGTCTACCATACCCTAAGAAGTAAACGGAGGACATACTTTCATTCCCCCCAAGCTTTGCCTCACCTTCACATGCTTCATGCCAAGCCTAAGTTCAAACTCTAACCTCTTGGATGTGACTTCTCGGACTGAACCCAAAGACCAAGAAAGACCTTACCAGCCACCATGAGGAAGGTGGACCAAGCCATTTCCATGCGTTAAACCCAAGTCAAACACAAAAGAGGCCTAAACCACATTCCTCTTTGATTCACCCTTGCCCACTTGGCACAACCACTTACCTCCACAATTCTCCAACACGGACCTCCCTGAGCTACCTAGGCGCCACCCCTGTTCTGGCTGGCTGCTCTAGTCGCCAAAAAACACCGAACTCGGAGGTCACCCATGGCCACAACTCTAAATTTCGGTCATTCATAGTGACTCACTCCCATTTGATCGTTGCTCTCTTCTCCCCTCCATCTAGGCAACACTTTAACCCACGGGCCAGCCCAATTGAAGCCCCCTTCCATGCCCATAAAAACACCACCACCTTATGGCCAAGAAGAGGTGATGCACAAATCTTGGCAAAGCCCTGCCAAAGTTGCTCCAAAACATTCCCTTAGCCTTGTGAAGCTCATCCCCACCATCTTCCAGTCCTAAAACTGAGCCCAAAACCCTAATTTCCCAACTAAAAACAAAGACCTTTTCGGCCATTCCACCAAACTCTACTTACCTTAAAATTGAGCCTTCCAAAAGCTTCACCACAGCCTAAAATTACTTTCCCAATCAAAATCTCCCATTCCCAAGCTCTCTAACCTAGTCTAAGGCCAAGCCCGATCCAACTTTTGGTCTAGGTCATACCTAGATCCCATCACAGCTCCAAGTGACACTTCGAGGAGGTTCGTATGGTCAAGGCTATCTTTTTCAACCAAGCCAGTTGAGGCTTAAACTTTTGGGCAAAGGTATAGCCCAAAATCCCTAATTTTTTCCTCAATTTTGATCTTTGTGAAAAAAAATATATAGTTCATGTGTATTAACCATATAGATAGGTTTGTCTCACTTAGATGAATGTGTAGAAACAAATTGCACTTAATTTCATTAAGTATCAAGCGAGATCTTTTAGTTAGAAGCTGGACGGTTCTCGGGTGTGAACGATCGGGGATGATGAACGGATGTCGTCCATCTTCGCATGTATTGAACGAACGACAGAGATGGAGTCGGACGAGGGGATGGAATGTGGACCGTGGGCTGAGTCAGCGACCGACCTGGAAAGCGTGGCGAATCGACATCACTATTTTTTCTTGAATTTACTTAGTATAAATAAGTTGTTAAACTCATTTAAACCGGAGAATTTTTGTTAGCAACTGTAGGTTACCTCATCCGAGTGTTTCTCAAAAATCCAAAAGAGGTGAATTATGTTCGTTCATTGTTTTGAGCTTGTATATTTTTTTTGAAAGTGTGTATTTTCTTTTACAGGTATTATAAGTAAAGCATGCATGGTAAAGTAAAGTGATAGTAAAATAAAGTAGTAAAGTTGTAGTAGATAAACTAAAAATGTGTACCTGGCCCTCCCGTGGCAGCAGCAAGGTTAGTAACATAAACATGATATATGATAGCATGTGAAAATTAAGCAAATCATAGAAGAGTGCGGTGTAAAGAAAACCAAACAAGTCATAGAGAATTTATTAGTAAAGAAAACCCGATGTCACATATGAAAGATCAAAACTCAGTGTAATAAATTAGTAAAGGTGGGGGCTCAAAGCTTGACTGTGTGCTTTATTATCCAACTGACTAAAAGGAGAGCAATCTCTAATCCCGATTCAATTGATTAGCCCGTAGACCAAATTGTTGTAATCTTTTATGCATGTAGAATTTAATTTGTATTGTATGTATATAAGTATTTTGACAAAATGAGATAGTCCACAAGCTAGCACCCCAGTCGAGCTTGGAGTACCGGTAGCCTATGAATGTTAGGGGCAAATTCTACTAAAAGTTGGTATATAGCATCATTAGTGATATCCCCTTTCTCGAAGGATCCTTGGGGTATGAGACACTATTTTTAGTGATATCCCCTTTCTCGAAGGATCCTTGGGGTAAGAGACACTATTTTAAATCCCACTCTTAGCACACATAAGCGATGTCATCATCACTCTCGTCACCTAGACCTCTGACATACATTAGTCTGATGAGTCATATGTGGCATAAACACATATCATCATTTGCTCGCAAGTGGAGGCGATTGACAATCTGCAACAACAAAACAAGTCTACTTCAACTAAACTTTCGTATATGATGATCATTATCGAGAGTTTTCACAAGCAACCTCGGTTATTTAGAATGTAATTAATTATAGGGGCTTGTCTCTATAGGGAACTTAAGAGTCCAGTTAATATAAATTCTATCTAATTTTTATATTATGTCGAAGAACTTGTCGGTCGACATATAAAAGGTTCACAGATCAAACGAATGTTATAAGTTTTTTTAGTTTATATGATCGAGCCTACTATCAAGTAGTATGTCTATCTCTCGGGACGGTGTATTACTCGTAGTGTTGTGCTCGATTGCTTAAACTATTAATGCATGAGATCTTGTTAGTTTCATATTTTCAAAAATTAAAATACTATTTTTCAAATCAAATCATATGTATATTAAATTTAAAAAATTACTTTCAAAAATTACGGCGATCGACAGATATTAATTTATTGACCATCCACTTGCTGAAAATACTCAAAACTGTGACTTAATCTAATTTGAAAAAGGCTAAAGCTAATTTACATTTGTATATAACTAAATGCCATTTAGAGGTGCAAAAGTGTTCTGAATCTTGTATGCTTTTTTGTCAAAAATAACCAACTCAAATTGAGGTGAATTTAATGGTCGCATAATTATTCAATTTAGATCCAAATTTTTAGGCATTAAGAAGTCCATGAAACATCAATGGAATAAAAGACAAATTCAGATTCTCTGGTTAAGTTTCATGATTTTTGATAGCTATGCCCATAATACCATATCCAAGAAATATTCATAAATAGCACATATTTGCACATATTCATTATCATATAAAATTAATGTCCATCATCATCTATCAGCTTCCAGGCCTTTAACTGACATTAAAACCTATGTTTGATAGAATTAAATGCTCATAACAAGCCACCGTCAATCAACAATGACACTTGCCATCAGACTACCATCAACCAATGTAACATAATTTCCTAATGTTAGTTGATTAGCATGGTTTCCCTCTTATCATTCAACAATGACACTTGCCATCAGTCTTTTACCAAAGGGGTTTTCTATTATCATTAGATAATTAACACTAATCATTTCTAATATCATGATTAGAGATATCATTTATTTGTTTTCCATTTAATACTAATTACACTAGAAGTTTAATGTATTTGTGCATCTTATGGAATTTAATAAAAGCTAATGGCCCGTTTGGTAATTTTATTTTCTACTTTTTTAAAAATTTTCTTTACTTTTAAAAATATTTATGTTCATGCATTTTTTTTTCTTTATGTTTAGATTTTATTTTTATAACAAAGCAAATTATTTTAAAAGCACACAAAACATATAAAAGATATTTGAAGTATTTTTAAAAATAACTACCTCAACTAAAAATATTTTAATTTAAATCAAAATATAAATAAAATAAAACAAAAATTAGTAAAAAATAAACAAAAAAAAAATCTCAAATGGCTCCTAAATTTTTAGGTGAATGTTCTTTTCTTAGTTCAATATTTTCAAAAAATAAAAGAAAATTTTAAAGGCATGCCAGTAAATTCAAGTCTTAGGGCCCGTTTGGGGTAGCTTATTTAGTGTGCTGGAGTTTTAAAAACGCACCCCGCATGTATGGGTCAACTGCGTTTTGGCAGCTTGTGCTTTTTCGAAATGCTGAAAACAGTGTTTTCACATCGTACCTATCTAGGTGCGGTTGGAGCTTTCTGGCTGCGGTGTGACATTTCAAAAATTAAAATAAAAATTTGTAATAGGTATCGCACCTATATTATCAGCAGATTATTTTTAATCAACTTATCAGCACATTATTTAATATGTTACAGCTGTCCCAAACTGACATTTTAAACTTAAATTTTTATATATATCAACTTATCTATGTATGAAAATATATATTTTATTTTTTAAAAATTAAAATGATAATATTTTTGGTTCATACGAAAGATTTAGATATTATAAATATAAAAAGTAAATTTTATGTGCCGCATTTGTAAATTCTTAAGAATTAACTATTGTGTATGAAAATGCCCTAAAAATATTAATGGCGACAAAATATAATATTAAAATTTAAAATATAATTATGAATTTGGCCAAATAGAAAAAAGAGAGGGGCCAAAAGATGGAAGCGTAAGGTTCACGCAGAGGAGCGAAGGTAATGTGGGGTCGCAGTCAGTGCTGGCTTAATCATAAGTCTACCAATGCATGGCTTTTGAGAGGAGCGGCCCATTCCGATTCCGAATGGGCCCTCCTGCATCCGTCCATGGACACATCGCTTCTGTTGTCTTTCTAACGTGCATGCCTCAACCTGCTCCTTCCAATAATTTAACTCCTCCAACACGTCCTGACACATCAAACATAGAAAAGAGAGTCATCCTCTCACTGGAGATCAATGGTATGGCATTCTAGGTAAATATTAATCCTCTTTAGGGGTGTGCATTTAGATGGAAGAATATTAATTATTTGAAAATTAATTTTTAATTTTGATTTTGATCTCGATCGGACTAAACTTTGGTTTAGGCCGTAAATTTAACAAATTTTACTTGAAGATTGCTAATCATTCGAAAAATGATTTGAATTTTACTTGAGAATAGTCAAAAATTTAGGATCGAGTTTTTTTCGAGCCGATTTTGAACAGTCACAGCTTAGCTCGGCCTAAAATTGGATAATTAACGGGCCTAATCTTATTTAGAGATATTCATTCATTTTGTTTAAATAATTTAAATTAGAAATTTATAAATTAAATTGATTTTTCTATGCCAAATAAATCTTCTAAAGTAAAAAACACCATGAAACAAATTCAAATGATAGTTTGGTATATATAT
>NW_018164581.1:59027-67714 GCF_001263595.1 Phalaenopsis equestris
GGATGTGAGAGACTCACTCTCTGCTCGATTACTTAGCGTGAGCTTTAAAGCATTGGGACTGTTCCCACACGGAATAACCTTCATTTGATTTCTTATACCCCAGATCTATGATAATATGAAGCGAAACTCCTTTTATCGAGAGTATTCTTGGGTATCCCCCAAGATGTAATTAACCAGTAGGAACACGTTCCTCTGGGAGTGCTCTTGACCCCAGAACAGGTACATACACCTGACTCTCTGGTTATGGGTAGTCTATGTAGATACTTCTTTCGCGGATATTGGTTTAAGGTGTCTCCGCCCGATCTTGTTTGGGCGAACATTCTTAACATATCCTTGCGAGTTTTATCGCACGTAGACTCTCCACGTTTTACTTTTTCTCTTGTTTGTGACTTTGTCGTATGTCCCTTCTTATTCGGTTCCTCTCCTCCTCAAATCATTTATATGGTTCGGGAGGGAGATTTATTCGAATGGGGGAAGTATACGACGATTGACAAACTGGCGACTCCTTTTTAAAATAAAAAAGAGAAAAATAAACGAAAAACATTTACATTAATTGCTTCACATGCATATTGCAATGATGTAGCCTGATATGTTTGAGTTGCTTCAATATTAATTATAAAAATGTTTGCACCTATGTCTGGAAAATTTGTGTTTTTAATGAAATTGAACTTTTATTTTGTTTAAGTATTATATAAAAATGATAATAAAGTCAAACACAACATGACAGTTTGTGCTGCAATAAGAGTAGTAAGATGTCTCATATGATAGTGTGCTTTAGTGAGAGTTACAAGTAGTAGATGATTTAACCCCAATTTATATTGGCATAAAAAAGCAACCAATCCAAGTATAACAACTAATAACACTAATGAGATTGATTGTTTAGTAGAGCATGATGGGGATATACATTTGACACTATGACCATAAATGCATATGAATGTTTTAATGTGGTTCTAAAACATGTATGGGGCCTCAAGATCCAAGGCTTAATATTTTCAATTTATTATAATTTTGTTACATTTCTTTGTAAAACGCTCCATTAACATTTACAGTGCACTAAATCACATAATATAACATTTATTTCTTGTAAGAGAGTGGCTTCACAAAGTTTTGAATGTGTGCCTAACAATTTTCACAGCCAATCGTATCAATTTACATGAGTATCAGGTCTTTGATATGGGGTGTAGAGTATTTCGGGTGGATATCTTCTCATCAAAAGAGTGTTCATGCATATGTAAGAAATCACAAATATATCATGTCCCATGTGTAGATTCAGTTGTAGTCTTGGGGACTAGAAATTTAGGCTACACAACTTCTGTCTCAAAATATTTTACGATAAAATTTTATAGAGAGGCCTACGAGCATTAGTATGAACACTATTTGGTGTGGTTTCTTGAGATTTTGTCATGAGAGTATAGAAATATGAATAGCTCATGTTTCACTTTTCAATTGAAAGTGTGTTGAGTGGCATCTTCTAGTATATAATCCACAACAATTTAGCATATAGATAAATTATTTTGGAGGGTCAATGATCAAGGAAAACCAAATAGATACTGGATGCATTATTACCAAAATCAGATTCAATTATTGAACTATCATCAGGCCCTCCAAGTATCATTAAACTCACCATCAAGCGATGAATGTGCATAGCTAACTCACAACCTACATTGGTATAGATCCTTGGCTTCAATCTGCTTAGTAGAGTGTTCTACTCATGTACCAGATACTTACTATCCTAATTCACCTAGCAAGAGATTAATGGTGTGTATATAATTTATATTCAATTTATACATCTTCCATATCTCTTCTTCGTATACTTCATTTTGAACTTTTGCAGGTAGATTATTATATACGATCATTGGGTTTTACTAACAGATTCGGAGGTTGGCATAAAGAAGATGTTTTGGCTATGCAAGATGGTTATGAAGAACTCTCACACCTTTCTAGAAGAGTAGATCAATCACTCTATATTGATTATAGTGTGTTCGACCAACCAACAGAGCATGCTTCTTGAATATAAATTTTTTATATTGCATGTCAGTCACCATTGTACGTTTCAAGAGGATCAAATGTGGATGCTCCAAAATGATCTTTGCTTATCCTAGTCCCTCAAAAAATGTGGGATCCTCATCATAAGAGGGTGCTTCTTATGATACACATTGGACTATTTCTATGAGTGGACACTTCGATTTGCATTTTCATAAGAGATTCTATTTTAGTGGACCTCCACTCAATATGAAACAATAGACTCTAATTGTCACATCAACTAAAAAAGAGATAGAAGAAGACACTACCAAAATTTAATTTATTACTGACGACCAAATACTGTCGGCAATAAAAAATAAACTATAGGTAATATTTACTGATAGTTTAGCTACGACAAAGTTGACATAACAAAAATGCTTGTCGGCAATTAAATTACCAATTTATTTAACGATGATTTAAATTAACCGACAGTTAACTTATGTACCATAACCGTGACTATAGATTTAAGAAAATGACATATTTAACCGTAGATTGACTATCAGTTATATAACAAGCATAAATGTCCGTAGGAAAAATGTTACAATTCCATAAAAAAAATGTCATAGTTTTGCCAGTATACTGTTGTCAAACCATCGGTTAACTGTGGAAATTTATCGATGGCTTTGTCCAAAGCAAAAGTGTAGCACTTTGCCCAAACGTTGTTTGTTCAATAGAAGGTCAAAAAATTATTGTTGGCTTGATAAATTTCGTAAGACTTACGATAAGCCCTTGAAAACCTGTAGCATCACAAATAAATTTCGTAAGACTTACGATAAGCCCTTGAAAACCTGTAGCATCACAAAAAAAAATATAAAACCTTCTTTTAATGTTACAATCTACACACTTACAATCGTAACAGATGAATCAAAACACAACACAATATAATAACAAAACTAATTAACACATAAATCATATACATAAAAAAAAGAAAACTAATTGAATTAAAATAAATGAAATTTACAACTGCACAATAAAACTAATGTTCGCTAATAATAAATTGTTTAATACACAACCAAACGAAAAAAACCTGCTACTCATCCTCCTCATTATCATGCGTCCTTTTCTCATCATCATCATACTCACCCTCATCTTGTACTGGCTCCTTCCCTTTCAGTAGTTTCATCACCTCTTTGATCTCTGCTTTTTGATCTCTACCCTCATCTCCAATATCAGGGCAGCTATTTGGGCAGTAACCTCAGCGGCAATCTGACGACGCATCTCGTCCTCCTGTGAAGTGGAAGTGGATGCACCGGATATGGTAGAGGCTAGGCAAGCATCATAGGCTAGTGCCTGAGACCCCAACCCATAGACCCTGCCCTTCATCTTTCCGCTGACATCCTCTTTCTAGAGGTCCTACTCAGAAGGATCGTGAGATGTGTCGAAGAACAGACCGACTATTGAGATTGACTCTCCTTGAGCCCTAGAAAGAGCTCCTAAAAAGTATATGATTAATGAAAGTGAGACTCTAAATAAATTTTGATATTTATTTAAATTTTTATACTTATTGGGTTGCATGTGATATGTTGTTCACCCAGGATCGATATGACTGCTATCAGTGGGTGCGCTAATGTAACTCTACGACAATTGGCTCCCGTAATTTCTCTAGTGTTGGTCAGTATAATGGAATAGTTAGCTTATATTTAATTTAAATGAAGATTTAATAAAAAAATAAGTTTTACTAGCCTCTTCTTGTACTCTGTATGTGGGAGGGCTCCACCGGTGTTCTTTGAGGCCCCTATGCCCCCACAGTCAAGGTGGCAATTCAACTTTGCCTACTCCTTTTTCCTATGATACTTGTGAGTCTCAGACCTTGAGCAATGATGCAAAAACTTCCTCACCCAGGCACAAAGGGCGCTCACGTGTTTGTCGTATACCACCGAACTGGTCTCGAAGATGATCACTTCACTTGTGCTTGAAGTTCTGATACACCAAAAATATATGTTTTTTCAGACCCATATTTTATACTCATTTTTGGTGATATTGCATTTTAATAGAAGGTATTTTCTATGTTTTATTGCAGATTGTTGATTTTTAGGACTTGGAGAAAAAAGAAAGCAAAAATGATGAAATTTGGAGTCAAAATGAAGTTTTTGAAAAATTGTTCAGCACCGACGATGTCAGACTGGGCGTCGACGGCCATGTTTGACAGAGAACATGATTTAATTAAATGGCCTCTGGCATCGACGACGCCAGCGTCAGTGCAGGCCCTATTTCTAGAAGATTCGACAAATTTATATGTTTTTTAAAGAGTTTTTGGATGCACCTATTGGAGAATCGACCCTATGCTCTATTTAGAGCCAAAATTGATCAGAAAGGAGGCGCTTCCTGCCCTTCAAAACTCTTCGCGCGCCTCCGCTCACTCCAATTTCCTCTTTGATCTCTTCACACCCCCTTTGCATCCTTCCACGTCATTCCACGCCATTAGTCATTTACTTTTTCTATAATTTTGAGTTTTTGTGGTGAGTTTAAGTGTGAATTCTTCTCTAAGAAGTGTTGGAGAGGAAGAAAAATGAGAGATTTCTTCTTCCTGCATTTCCTAAAAGAGGCTACAAGAGATTTGCTTTGAGAAAGAGTTTCAAATAAGTGTTGTTTGTTTATTATTGTTGTATGAACTTTCTTTTATATATTAAATTTGTGTTTTGTTGTATTTTTCTCATAAAGTCTGAGTAGTTTCTATTATCTTTCTCCCTACTCTGAGATATGGTGAAATGAAGAGTTAATTTGGATGTGTCAATGTTAAAATATAAAATATATTGTGATGGTTTTTCAACTCTGCTCTTAATTTACTTTTCGATCTGGCCAATTGAATTGTTAAAATATGTTGTAAAACAAATTATCCAAGAAATGGAGTATGAGTTCTACAACAAATTGAAAATCACATTTAAGTCCAAGAAGAAGTATTTCGTTCATGGGAGTATTTCGTTCATGGAATTAAGTGCAAATAAATAGGAAAATATACTTTGTTGGGTGTAGAATTGAAGATTTTTAGGGTGACGGACTAAAATCCACAATTTGATCTTAGTGTTTAAAAACTAAAGCGAGAGTTAGCCTTCACGGGAAGGGGGTGGGAGCTCTCGGAGTATAAGTCATTTTCCTTCTAGCCTAGCCACGAATTTAGGGACTAAACTTAAGATTAACCAATTCTTTTCTATAACATTGAATCAGGGTAGAGAATTAAAATTGCTCATATTTGACACAATACAAATTTAAACCAATTATCTCATCTCATTTCACCAAAAAACTCATTATAGTGGAAAAGCTGTTTTTTTATTTTAGAAAACTTCATCACATAAACATAGTTTAGTAATTACTATTTTAAGCTCTACATTTAAATTATGCTAGTAGTTAATAATTTAGCTTTGATAGTATCTTAAATATTCAAAATTAGTGACAATAATTTCATTTGATTTCTATGAATTTCCTAGTTATTTTATCATTTTAAATTTAAACTTTCCTCGTGAGATCGATATTTGGGACTTAAATAGAAAGTCTTATATTATTTGGTAACGATACGTACACTTGTATAAAATCTCAACATTAAGTGTTTAATGTTATTGTTAACAAAATACCACATCAAGTTTTTGGCACCGTTGTAAAGCGGAGTCAACTTTATAAATTTTACACAACTATATTTCCGGGATCAAGTTCCTGTATATGTGTGGCTCCTTCTAGAGTGGCCAGGACCATTACTTCTGTAAATTGAACTAGAAATTGTTAGATCGATATAAATAAATATAATTACGGTGTTCGGGGTTTACCTTAAACTCAACAAACCACATATCACAAACTATGAAAGATAAGTATGGGTGGTCGTACTTGCTTGAAATTATATCTTTGATCGAATGGATGGCCTGTGTAAGGGGACTAAATCTAAAATAACATGTAATTAGTTCTTTATTAAATTAAAAAAAATATAAGAAAGTAATGTGGGCATTAAATTAAAACTTACGTGTGGTGCTGAAACTCAATGATGCATTAATAACAGTCGATGCTGACGGTGCTAGTAGTATCATGGTCACGGCTGGTGGCTGTGGTGGTGCGTTGATCGCGAGTGTTGGCGGTAGTGGTGTCGTGGATGGTGATGGCGATGATGTTCTGGCTAGTGGTGATAGTGGTGTCGAGGCCCTGACTGGTGGAAAAACGGGTGTGATAGCTGGGACTGAAGGCACTGTCGGTGTGTTGCCCACTACACCATCATGTGCATGGCCTTGTCAGCTGACGAACTTTTGTAAGCCCACACGTCCCCCGACGGGGGGCATACGACCCCTTCCCCCATAAGTCATTTTTAAGCAGAAATGTAAATTTAATTAGTACATCTACATATTACTAAAAGTGAAAGTACAATAAAACATAGTAAAAAGAAAGTGTAAAACTAAATTGCATGCGTACAATTCACAGACTGCTGAAACTGAAAAAAAGAAAAGTATGTAGTAAACAGAAGGGAAAACTATAAATTGCTATTTACAAACTACTGAAACCAAAAACACAGAATCTTGAAAGAGTTAAATTTTGAAAACTACTTGATATGTTAATAAGTAAATCCTAATAAATTTGAATAAAGTGTTTGGTGGATTTAATATGAATTACTAAATCTCACATGCTTCGATGTTTCTACAACAACCATCATTTATCCCACTAAGTGGTGTCGGCTACATGAATCCATTTTCTCTATTTCATCTTACTGAGTGTCATAGTTTCACTTAATTCTAATAAATTAAGATCATTTTTGATACAATATATCCAAGTCTTTGTAGGTGTTCTACCTTTGTCTTTCTTAACATAAATCAAATCAAAAACATCAACTCTCCTAACCAGATCATCAGATGGTCGATGTTTAATGTGACCAAACCATTTAAGATAATTTTAAGATAATTCTCTCTAATTTTGTCCGCCACAGGAGCTACACTAAACCTTTCAAGGATATATTCATTTCACATTTTATCTCTAAGTGTAAAGCCACTCATCCACCTGAGCATTCTCATTGCGGCAACACTTAATTTTATGCTTCCCTTTAATAGGCCAACATTCTATGTCATAAAGTATTGTAGGTCTCACCACCATTTTATAAGATTTTCCTATAAATTTAAGCGGTACTTTTCTATCAAATGATAGGATCAAAGCAGCCCTCCACTTTAACCATTCAACTTGAAATCTACTAATAACATCCCATCTATATCGCCATCACTTTGAACAACCCAAATATCTAAATCACTCCTTATAATGACTTGATCACTCATTCTTACAATTAACTAGATCATCAGAGGGTCGATGTTTAATGCGACCAAGCCATCTAAAACGACTCTCTCTAATTTTTTTCCGCCACAGGAGCTACACTAATCCTTTCATGGATATATTCATTTCACATTTTACCTCTAAGTGTAAACTTAATTTTATGCTTCTCTTTTAAAGGCTAATTTTGTGTCATAGAGCATTGCAGGTCTCACCACCAACAACAACAAGCCTTTAACCCACTAAGTGGGATCAGCTACATGAATCCTTTTTCTCCATTGCATCCTATCGAGTGTCGTATTTTTATCTAATTCTAATTAATTAAGATTATTTTCTTATACACTATGCTCAGGTCTTTGTAGGTGGTCTACCTCTGTCTTTCTTAACATAAATTGAATCTAAAATACCTACTCTCCTAACTGGAACTTCAAATGGCCAAAGTGTAATGTGACCAAACCATCTATAGCGGCTCTCTCTAATTTTGTGTGCCACAGGAGCTACACTAATCCATTCATGGATATATTTATTTCACATTTTATCTTTTAGTGTAAAGTCACTCATCCACTTGAGCATTCTCATCTGAGCAACACTTACCTTAATTTTTTGCTTCTCTTTTGAAGGCCAACATTTTGTTCCATAGAACATTCCAGATCTCGCCACCACCAACAACAAGCCTTTAACCCACTAAGTGAGGCCAGCTGCCTGAATCCTTTTTGTCCATTACATCATGTTAAGTGTTATACTTTCATTTAATTCTAATAAATTAAGATTTTTTTATAGAATATGCCCAAGTCTTTGTAGATTATTTACCTCTGCCTTTCTTAACATAAATCGAATCTAAAACATCTACTCTCCTAACCAGTTCATTAGATGGTCAACATTTAATGCGATCAAACCATTTAATACGATTCTCTGAACTTGTCCGCTACAGGAGCTACACTACACAGATATATTCACTTCACATTTTATCTCTAGCTATAAAGCTACTCATCCACCTAAGCATTCTCATCTCAGCAATACTTAACTTAATTTTATGTTTATCTTTTAAAGGCCAACATTTTGTGCCATAGAGCTTTGCAGGTGTAACCACCATTCTATAAAATTTTCCTTTCAGTGTAAGCGGTACTTTTCTATCACACAACAGGACCAAAGCATTCCTTCACTTCAACCAACCAAATTGAATTCTACTAAAAACATCCCCTTCTACATCACCATAAACCATACCATTGAGCATTGGGACTAATGTTGGAGCGTTAGAGCTAGGGTAAGTCACCGGAGCTGGGGTGTTGGAGTTGCGGTCGTCGGGGTGCTGGAGTCGCGACAGAGAGGAGGGGAGGATTAAGACACAAGGGAGAGGGAGCAACTGAGGGGGATCGATATTAAATCAAGTTCAGGGCGCAGCAAATTTCGGCGGTATAAATAAGTATTTCCGACGG
>NW_018164581.1:67814-79922 GCF_001263595.1 Phalaenopsis equestris
ATATTATCAGCAGATTATTTTTAATCAACTTATCAACACATTATTTAATATGTTACAACTGCCCCAAACTAACATTTTAAACTTAAATTTTACTCCAACACGTCCTGACACATCAAACATAGAAAAGAGAGTCATCCTCTCACTGGAGATCAATGGTATGGCATTCTAGGTAAATATTAATCCTCTTGAGGGGTGTGCATTTAGATGGAAGAATATTAATTATTTGAAAATTAATTTTTAATTTTGATTTTGATCTCGATCGGACTAAACTTTGGTTTAGGCCGTAAATTTAACAAATTTTACTTGAAGATTGCTAATCATTCGAAAAATGATTTGAATTTTACTTGAGAATGGTCAAAAATTTAGGATGAATTTTTTTTCGAGCCGATTTTGAGTAGTCACAGCTTAGCTCGGCCTAAAATTGGATAATTAACGGGCCTAATTTTATTTAGAGATATTCATTCATTTTGTTTAAATAATTTAAATTAGAAATTTATAAATTAAATTGATTTTTCTATGCCAAATAAATATTCTAAAGTAAAAAACACCATCAAACAAATTCAAATGATAGTTTGGTATATATATTTATATCAATTTAATGTTAAATAACTTGAAATTAATTACAATTAATTATTTATATTATAAACTTAAGTTTGAAATTGTAAAATTACAAGAATAAGTAATTATTTTTTTATTTTTTTATTTTAGGAGTATAATTAAAATTCTAAAATTCAAAAGTATAATAATCAAATTACATAACTGCTATGATTCGAAAAGTGCGAAAGAAAATGCTCTAAATCCTAATTTGAATGCGAAAGTTTGAATAAGAATCTCTATCTAATATGAAGGAAAATAAGAGAGGAGAGAATATAAGCTACTTAGTACCTGATGTGGCCTGCGAATCATGGACGGTGAAAGCAAACTCTTAAAATTTGAAATGTCAGATGACCGGACTTAATATTTTCTCCAGTAATAAAAAGTAAACGACAATTCGGCGAGCCTTAATTCGTTTTTATTTTTTTTTATTTGAGGAGTATAATTAAAATTCTAAAAGTCAAAAGTATAATAATCAAATTACATAACTGTTATGATTCGAAAAGTGCGAAAGAAAATGCTCTAAATTCTAATTTGGATGCGAAAGTTTGATTAAGAATCTCTATCTAATATGAAGGAAAATAAGAGAGGAGAGAATATAAGCTACTTAGTACCTGACGTGGTCTGCGAATCATGGACAGTGAAAGGTAACTCTTAAAATTTGGACTGTCAAATGACCGGACGTAATATTTTCTCTTGTAATAAAAAATGAACGACAATTCAGTGAGCCTTAAATTCAAAGCAAATGCCTAATACCCTTAATTGTGTGCCTATACAGGGTGAAAGGTAACTCTTACATAAGTGCTATGATTCACAAAGTGCGAAAGAAAATGCTATAAATCCTAATTGTGAAAGTTTGATAAAGAATCCCTATCTAACATGAAGGAAAATAAGAGAAGAGAGAATATAAGCTACTTAGTACCTGTTGTGGCCTGCGAATCATGGACGGTGAAAGGTAACTCTTAAAATTTGGAATGTCAGATGACCGGAATCATGGACAATGAAAGGTAACTCTTAAAATTTGGAATGTCAGATGGCCGGGCGTAATATTTTGTCCTGTAATAAAAAGTGAACGACAATTCGTCAAGCCTTAATTCGAAGCAAAATGCCTAATACCCTTAATTGTGTGCCTATACGGGGCGTAACTCTTAAAATTTGAAACATTTCGGCGAGCCTTATATAATAATTATTTTATTTTTTTCAGTTTAAACAAAAATATTGAATCATCAACCATTCTAATACCCAAAAATCGAATTTTTGACATTTTAAACTAATATTAATATTGCTAATTGAAAATACATGGTAAATCATCCAAAATTATTCGTTTCTATTTATTTATTTGGCTATAACCAGATAATGCACACCCATGGCTCTACTAATTATTGCTGATTAAATTAATTATTACAATAATTTAACAAATTTTAAGAGTTAAAATTAAATGTATCTTAGCACTTAACCTTAAGAAAAGGAAGTATTTAATTTTTTAACAATTAGATTTATGTAATCACTTTTATTTTTCAAATTTTATAAGTAAACTCACCTAGGTTTCCCTTCCGGCTCAAGCCGTGAGTTCCCTATACTTGGACCTTTCAAGAGCTTGGGAGCATTAGAGTGGACGAATGATCAGATAGCCAAATAGAATTGGACTGCTATGTCTCTAGGATTCTAATTTCTTATGCTTTAGGTTCAATCTAAGATTAGATTAAGATGAAAGCACCATATTTTCTTACATGATCCATTTTTTGCTTCATTTTCTCCAACGTTTGCTATCTTTTGGCTAGTTTCTCCATGGGTTTAATTCATTCACTTTATTTTCAATAGGTAGTTAGATTTAGGGCTCCCTGGCTTCTCAAATATCCACTTCACCTTCTCCTCCACAACACTTGAGAAATGCTGACAATGTCAACTAAGTTTACACCAAAATAAATATGTCAGATATTGGAAATGATGTAACAATTAAATTTTAGGAGTAAATTTTTATAGTTTAGGGATTATGTGAAACATTTCAATAATAGGATTGATATTCATAACTCCTGTCTGTTTGATGTTGAGGTTCTCTTATCATTTATTAGGGTCATGTACCAAAAATGAGGTAGAATATGAAGCCGTAATTACTGGTATGTTATTAATGGGCATGATGGAAATTCAGGAAATTTAAGTATTCAAAGATTCATAACTAGTGTACAGTCAAGCTGTTAGGACATATAGATTTTTCAGGCCATGACTTCATCAGTACTACTACTTAACTATGAGTTTACTCGAAAAAATACCAAACATCACCTTGCCTCTAGAATAAAACATTCAGTTATAGCTAGAAGAACTTCAAACAATTTAGGAGGCATGTCTACCGACTTAGTAAAATTTTGAAGTCTACCAAGCTCGAATGGTTAAACCTCACGATAAGTTAGTTTGGCTTTGAATATTTTGTGTGGGGAAATTGATCTTAGTCATTCATTAATATATATTGAAATTTTTTTTTCTAAATTTTTTAATATTTTCAAAATACCAATTCATCTCTTTTTTTGATTGTGTTAGAAGATGCAATTTGTAATTTAAATAGGAAAGTGAATCTTTATAATGATTTGTAGCTGTGCACAAGAAAAAACCACCTCCACTCAAAATTAGTTAATCAAGAAAAAGGATTTTCTTACATGAAGTGTAATGAAATGAAACATGCTCCTTTAACATTTTTAAAATTTACTTTGCATTTATTTTAAGGTTGTTATAATCATTACAAAGAATTGGGAAATATCCTTTTATTTGAGGACCATTCGTGAGATGATTTATACTAATTTGAGTATGAAAATAAAATTTTATTCGGCATAAATATTCAATTATGAAATGAAAAAAATAAAACTCTGCTTAAACAAATATCTTTTCATGGCAAATAATAAAAAAAATTCTTTAATTGATCATATACTTTCTAACTATTAGTGTGCTATTTGATGTCACGAAGAAAATTATTTGATCAGATAGAAAACTCAATGAAATTTGTGTAAATTTATTATCATCTAGACTTAGATTTTAATAAATTCATAATACGTTGAGCACCTCATTAATATGAATCCAATAACACTGAATGTGGTTTAATCCAAAACCAAATTAGCTCAAATCAAGCACTTGAAATATAATTCAATACTTTGGTACATTAATTGAAAACCAAATAATCTCTAAATTTTGCATGCTTATAGTCAAATCAAGTGGCTCGATGAGAGGAATCCAAATGAGCTCAAGATCATTTAATTCTGAAGTCATTAAAATACTTAGATGCTGAAAGTAATGACGTGTGATTATAAAACTAAACACAGACTTTCTAATAAAGTGTTTTGAGAAGGTCACATATTTATTCAAATAATCCTCTAAAAAATTATAAATAAGTCATCAATCTTCACATGAAAGAGTGAGGAGAGAAGAAGAGTGAGCTAACAAACAAACATTACTTTGGAAGAGAACTATTGATAAACGCCCACCAATAGTTATCGATCACCATCAATCATTATTGCATCCAACCATAACTGTGGTAGCCACCAAATATGGCTTTATAGCAAACTACGACTACTATAGCCACTACTTACTTCTATTATAGCAAATAACAATTGACTTAGCTATCCACTAACTTACAGTTATTGTAGCCCAATTATGGGTATTGTAACCAAACTATTATTATATAGTTGTGATTTTCAAATTTTATAATCACAACTATCTTAATTATGGGAATGAGTTAACATATGCTATAAATTTCTAAGATTTTTTCATGTAAGAAAATGTATTACTCTCTTACATTTTTGTCTATGTATGCCGAAAATATATTCTAGGCTAAGTCTTATGGTTTCTCCACCTTCGAGAAGCACACAAAATTATATGTCATCAAAATCCATTTTCCTAAATTTAAATTTTGTTGAACTTTAAAATTTTGTGTTCATGATGATGCAAGGATAAAAAAAAATGCTAGATCTATGTAAAATGTATTCAATCAAATCATGTTTTTTATATGAATTGGAGTTAACAAACTAATATATCACAAACAACCAACTTTACAATTTTTATTTAAAATTTAAAATCAGACTATTCCCTCACATTTCATTCTAGAATAAGACCCCAATTTATAATACTATAAAATTGTATGGGTTAGATATATTATTATATATTAATTAAAAGTTAGTGGGATTATTGCCAAAATTATTTTGGACACAACAATGGGCATGAATTAGGAATTGGGTGGCTTAAACTATGTATTAAATATGGAAGAGGAAAAAAGATAAGATAATATTCAAGTTATATGGAGTTAAATGGACAGTTGGTAACTTATAGTATGGCATTTACAATTGGTACGTAAGCATAGATGCATAAATCTTCACACCTAAAAGCTGACTTACAAATTAACTTTTGCTTCATCTTCGGTGTCATTTATACAATTCAAGCATAATTACATATTATATCCTTAAATATAATCAACTTGGGGAAGAAATATATAGATATAAAGGAAGGAAAATACGAAACTCTCCCGATTGAATTGACGTTTCCGCTCTATTTCTGACTTATTCCGTTCCGTTCCAGTATCTGTCCCTTATAGGAAGGAAAATACGAAACTCTCCCGATTGAATTGATGTTTCCGCTCTATTTCTGACTTATTCCGTTCCGTTTCAATATCTGTCCCTTATCTGATACATGCATGCCTAAGAGAGTGCAATAGTTACATAAAAAGAAGGAGAGAGAAACCGAGGTTGAAAAAAGCAGACAAGTCCTTTCTCACGCACACCAATGATGCATTATTGTAAAATTAGACTTGTAGGTTTCCAAAGAGTGGAAACGTCAAGTAAATAGCAATCAAAAAGTGAGGAATGCTTAGCCAAACAAGGCCTGCGAGCCTATGAGCAGCAGCAAATTGCTGTCAAAAAACCGGAAGGAAGATTGGATGCTCCCTGCGGAGGGCAAGATGTTTTGCTTGTGTGGCCAACAAGTTGTTTGGTTGGTGAGGAGTTCTTCTCTGCCATCTCAGACAGCATCGACTGGCAATTTGGAAGCAGAGAAAACATTGAAAAGATTTGAGATGATTTTCTTAATCTGCATGTCCAACCAAGATGAAAATAAAATGTGAAAAAAGTGATTTTTAATCTGATGTTGGAAATAGATTTGGTGGTATTTGTTGTCAGAAAAGGAGCAAATATTACTACTTATAATGTACTTATGCCCAACGGCTCTTATGAAGAAAAAATATTACGCCCGGAGTCTTAATGTGAGCTGCGTTCGGACAACAGACGTGATACAACGGATGTTCGAGCTCCCGCTCCGCCCTGCTGTACTACGTTCGTTGCACGGAAGTAGTTCTGCGTCCGGACTCCGAACGTAATATTTTTTTCCAGATGCAAGGAGGGCTCAATATATTTTTTTATTTACGAACATCATAATGATGGATGTACATACATACAATTGTATGTAATATTTAGAAGCTAAGAGTATAACTTATACCTTCAAGCTGATAACTCAAAATATATTTTAGATATTTGTCTTGAATCAGTAGCTGGCAACTTAGAAGTGGGAGAAGTCGTATAATAAGGAGAAAAAAATGTAGCATTCACTTATGGCTTTTGAGGAGGTCTATTTCTTTTATTTTTTGTTTTTCTTATTTTTGCTATCACTTTATAAGAGTTTAATTGTCATGAAATAGAATAAAACATAGGAAGGCCCCAAGCGATTGAGTGAAGGAGAGGGTAACTAAATGATAGCTTATGATTGTCTCAATGAAAAAAGTGGCTTGGCTCAAATGTCAAGGCAAGGAAGTGCATGAATTGCTGACTAAAGGAGAGGACATGAAAGATCTAGCAGGATTTGATTTTGATTAGTTCATTTCAAACACGTGGGCTGTCAAGGGCATTAATAAGAAGAAAAAAAATTATTATATACGGATCCCCACACAAATGAATTAAGTGCCATTAGAGTATACTCGAACCCTAAATATATGAGAGAGGTTTTCATATAAGAGTATCTAAGAAAAATAACACAAATGAATTAAGTGCCATTAGAGTATACTCGAGCCCTAAATATAGCCAATCCTCACATATGTATTGTTATGGGTATGTATGTTACAATCGAGGTGACATTATTCTTGCTCTAAATTTTTATTGCATTGAGTCGGCTCGGGTGAAGTGGCAAAATGCATTGGAGTCAGAATTTTTTAATTCGGGACACAAGTAAAGAAATCATTTCCCTTGGGACAACTTCCTAGCTTTCAAAGACAACCTTTTATTCTTTTTTGTTTTAGTCATCTTGCAGCCATGTTTTTTCACTTGTTTTAAGAGTGTAAGTATGATTCACTATAGTCTTTTAATAGCCTTCCCTATCTCAATAGTGCTCTGTCGATGTGGGGGATTGTTAAGATAAAGATCGGCAGGTTATTGTTATGACGCGTGCCATTCCATACTCATCTCGCCCCTCACCTCTTTTTGGGATGCGGCCAAAGGATTACAAGATGATGTCAATATGGCCGGTCGGTAGATAGATTCCCTTGGATATCGAATAGGCCATATTAAACGGAAATTTGAGCAACTTGCATAGTGGCAAATCAGAATTATTCTGAGTAGAGCAGCGACAAAGAGTGATGCAAATGATAACAGTAGTAACATAGGAGGCGGATAGTTGTTAGAGCTCGAGCGTATCTACAAAGATGTTGACCAAATAGTTAGTTTTTTTTTTTTTTACTTGATAATCATTACCAAGATTTGCAACAGATCTTTTCAGCTTAGATTTTCATCAATGAAAATATCATTTATTGTCTAAGTTGGACACCTTTTATGTAGGTGTTCTTCAACTTTACTATAGGACCAATAATCTAACCTTCAATATAGTGATAACCACCCTATTGGTAAAGTTGGAGAACACCTATGGTAGAGTGATGATTTAGAATTTATGAGAGAGCTTTTCATATAAGAGTATCTAAGAAAATTGTAGTATGTTATGAATCTTGCCAATAAGATATAAGTTAACAACAAGAATTTACATTAATTGCTTCACACATATTGCAATGATGTAGCCTGATATGTTTGAGTTGCTTCAATATTAATTATAAAAATGTTTGCACCTATGTCTGGAAAATTTGTGTTTTTAATGAAATTGAACTTTTATTTTGTTTAAGTATTATATAAAAATGATAATAAAGTCAAACACAATATGACAGTTTGTGCTGCAATATGAGTAGTAAGATGTCTCATTTGCTAGTGTGCTTTAGTGAGAGTTACAAGTAGAAGATGATTAACCCCAATTTATACTGGCATAAAAAATCAACCAATCCAAGTATAACAACTAGTAACACTAATGAGATTGATTGCAGTAGAGCGTGATGGGGATATAGATTTGACACTACGACCATAAATGCATATGAATGTTTTAATGGGGTTCTAAAACATGTATGGGGCCTCCAGATCCAAGGCTTAATATGTTCGACTTATTATAATTTAGTTACATTTCTTTGTAAAACGCTCCATTAATATTTACAGTGGACTAAATCACATAATATAACATTTATTTCTTGTAAAAGAGTGGCTTCACAAAGTTTTGAATGTGTGCCTAACAATTTTCACAGCCAATCGTATCAATTTACATGAGTATCAGGTCTTTGATATGGGGTGTAGAGTATTTCGGGTGGATATCTTCTCATCAAAAGAGTGTTCATGCATATGTAAGAAATCACAAATATATCATGTCCCATGTGTAGATTCAGTTGTAGTCTTGGGGACTAGAAATTTAGGCTACACAACTTCTGTCTCAAAATATTTTACGATAAAATTTTATAGAGAGGCCTACGAGCATTAGTATGAACACTATTTGGTGTGGTTTCTTGAGATTTTGTCATGAGAGTATAGAAATATGAATAGCTCATGTTTCACTTTTCAATTGAAAGTGTGTTGAGTGGCATCTTCTAGTATATAATCCACAACAATTTAGCATATAGATAAATTATTTTGGAGGGTCAATGATCAAGGAAAACCAAATAGATACTGGATGCATTATTACCAAAATCAGATTCAATTATTGAACTATCATCAGGCCCTCCAAGTATCATTAAACTCACCATCAAGCGATGAATGTGCATAGCTAACTCACAACCTACATTGGTATAGATCCTTGGCTTCAATCTGCTTAGTAGAGTGTTCTACTCATGTACCAGATACTTACTATCCAAATTCACCTAGCAAGAGATTAATGGTGTGTATATAGTTTATATTCAATTTATACTTTTTCCATATCTCTTCTTCGTATACTTCATTTTGAACTTTTGCAGGTAGATTATTATATACGATCATTGGGTTTTACTAACAGATTCGGAGGTTGGCATAAAGAAGATGTTTTGGCTATGCAAGATGGTTATGAAGAACTCTCACACCTTTCTAGAAGAGTAGATCAATCACTCTATATTGATTATAGTGTGTTCGACCAACCAACAGAGCATGCTTCTTGAATATAAATTTTTTATATTGCATGTCAGTCACCATTGTACGTTTCAAGAGGATCAAATGTGGATGCTCCAAAATGACCTTTGCTTATCCTGGTCCCTCAAAAAATGTGGGATCCTCATCACAAGAGGGTGCATCTTATGCTACACATTGGACTACTTCTATGAGTGGACACTTCGATTTGCATTTTCATAAGAGATTCTATTTTAGTGGACCTCCACTCAATATGAAACAATAGACTCTAATTGTCACATCAACTAAAAAAGAGATAGAAGAAGACTCTATCAAAATTTAATTTATTACTGACGACCAAATACTGTCGGCGATAAAAAATAAACTACATGTAATATTTACTGATAGTTTAGCTACGACAAAGTTGACATACCAAAAATGTTTGTCGGCAATTAAATTGCCAATTTAACCGTAGTTTGACTATCAGTTATATAACAAGCATAAATGTCCGTAGGAAAAGTGTTACAATTCTATAAAAAAAATGTCATGTCAAACCATCAGTTAATTGTGGAAATTTATCGATGGTTTTGTCCATAGCAAAAGTGTAGCACTTTGCCCAAACGTTGCTTGTTCAATAGATGGTCAAAAAACTATCGCTGGTTTGATAAATTTTGTAAGACTTACTTCAAGCCCTTGAAAACCTGTAAGATCAGAAAAAAATATAAAACCTTCTTTTAATGTTACAATCTACACACTTACAATCGTAACAGATGAATCAAAACACAACACAATATAATAACAAAACTAATTAACATATAAATCATATACATAAATAAAAGAAAAATAATTGAATTAAAATAAATGAAATTTATAATTGCACAATAAAACTTATGTTTGCTAATAATAAATTGTTCAATACACAACCAAACGAAAAAAACCTACTACTCATCCTCCTCATTATCATGTGTCATCTTCTCATCATCATCCTCACCCTCATCTTGTACTGACTCCCTCCCTTTCTGTAGTTACAGCGCCTTTTTGATCTCTACCCTCATCTCCAATATCAGGGCAGCTATTTGGGCAGTAACCTCAGCGGCAATCTGACGACGCATCTCGTCCTCCTGTGAAGTGGAAGTGGATGCACCAGATATGCTAGAGGCTAGGCAGGCATCATAGGCCAGTGCCTGAGACCACAGCCCATAGACCCTACCCTTCTTCTTTCCACTGACATCCTCTTTTTAGAGGTCCTACTCAGAAGGATCGTGAGATGTGCCGAAGAACAGGCCGACTACTGAGATTGGCTCTCCTTGAGCCCTAGAAAGAGCTCCTAAAATATATATGATTAATGAAAGTGAGAGAATAAATAATTTTTGATATTTATTTAAATTTTTATACTTATTAATGTTGTCAATCACCTGGGTTGCATGTGATCTGTTGTCCACCCAGGATCGATCTGACTGTTGTCAGTGGGTGCGCTAATGTAACTCTACGACAGTTGGCTTCCATAATTTCTCTAGTGTCCGTAAGTATAATGGAATAATTAGCTTATATTTAATTTAAATTAATATTTAATAAAAAAATAAGTCTCACTAGCCTCCCCTTGTACTTCGTATGTGGGAGGGCTCCACTGGTGTTCTTTGAGGCCTCTATGCTCCCACAGTCAAGGTGGCGATTCGGCTTTGCCTACTCCTTTTTCCTATGATACTCGTGAGTCTCAGACCTTGAGCAATGATGTAAAAACTTCGTCACCTAGGCACAAAGGGCGCTCATGTGTCTGTCGTATACCACCGAACTGATCTCAGAGACGATCACTTCACTTGTGTTTGAAGTTCTGATACACCAAAAATATATTTTTTAGACCCAAATTTTATACTCATTTTGGGTGATATTACATTTTAATGGAAGGTATTTTTTATGTTTTATTGCAGGTTGTTGATTTTTAGGACTTGTAGCAAAAAGGAAGAAAAAATGATGAAATTTGGAGTCAAATGAAGTTTTTGAAAAGATGTTTGGAGTGAAATTTAGAGTCAAATTTGGGCGTTGACGACCTTGTTTGACAGAGAACACGATTTAATTAAATGGCCTCTGGCGCCGACAGCACCAACATTAGTGCAGGCCCTGTTTCTAGAAGGTTCGATGAATTTGGACGTTTTTTAAAGAGTTTTTGGATGCACATATTGGAGAACCGACCCTATGCTCTATTTAGAGCCGAAATTGATCAGAAAAGACGCGCTTCCTTCCCTTTGAAACTCTTCACGCTCCTCCACTCACTCGGAATTTCTCTTTGATCTCTTCACACCCCCTTTGCATCTTTCCACGCCATTCCACGCCATCAGTCATTTATTTTCTCTTTAGTGTTGAGTTTTTCTGGTGAGTTTAAGTGTGAATTCTTCTCTAAGAAGTGTTGGAGAGGAAGAGAAATGAGAGATTTTTTTCTTTCTGCATTTCCTAAGACAAGCTACAAGGGATTTTCTTTGAGAAAGAGTTTCAGATAAGTGTTGTTTGTTTATTATTGTTGTATGAACTTCCTTTTATATATTGAATTTGTGTTTTGTTATATTTTTCTCATGAAGTCTGAGTAGTTTCCTCTATCTTTCTCCCAACTCTGAGATATGGTGAAATGAGGAGATAATTTGAATGTGCCAATGTTAAAATATAAAATAAATTATGATGGGTTTTCAACTCTGTTCTTAATTTACTTTTTGATCTGGCCAATTGAATTGTTAAAATATGTTGTGAAACATATGATCTTGGAAATGGAGTATGAGTTCTACAACAGAGTGAGAATCACATTTAAGTCCAAGAAGGAGTATTTCGTTCATGGAATTAAGTGCAAATAAATAGGAAAATATACTTTGTTGGGTGTAGAATTGAAGATTTTTAGGGTGACAGACTAAAATCCACAATTTAATCTTAGTGTTTAAAAACTAAAACGAGAGTTAGCCTTTACGGGAAGGGGAGTGGGAGCTCTGAGTATAAGTCTCGGAGTATAAGTCATTTTCCTTCTAGCCTAGCCACGAATTTAGGGACTAAACTTAAGATTAACCAATTCTTTTCTATAACATTGAATCAGGGTAGAGAATTAAAATTGCTCATATTTGACACAATAAAA
>NW_018164581.1:83647-129388 GCF_001263595.1 Phalaenopsis equestris
AAAAAATTAAGATCATTTTTTATACAATATGTCTAAGTCATTGTATGTGGTCTACCTCTGCCTTTCTTAACATGAATTGAATATAAAAGATCTACTCTCCTAACTGGATCATCAAATGGTCGATGTTTAATGCGACCAATCCATCTAAGACGACCCTCTCTATTTTTTTTTTCCGCCACAAGAGCTACACTAATCCTTTCATGGATATATTCATTTCACATTTTACCTCTAAGTGTAAAGCCACTTATTCGCCCGAGCATTCTCATCGCGACAACCCTTAACTTAATTCTATGTTTCTCTTTTAAAGGCTAATTTTGTGTCATAGAGCATTGCAGGTCTCACCACCAACAACAACAAGCCTTTAACCCACTAAGTGGGATCAGCTACATGAATCCTTTTTCTCCATTGCATCCTATCGAGTGTCGTATTTTTATTTAATTCTAATTAATTAAGATTATTTTCTTATACACTATGCTCAGGTCTTTGTAGGTGGTCTACCTCTGTCTTTCTTAACATAAATTGAATCTAAAATACCTACTCTCCTAACTGGAACTTCAAATGGCCAAAGTGTAATGTGACCAAACCATCTATAGCGGCTCTCTCTAATTTTGTGTGCCACAGGAGCTACACTAATCCATTCATGGATATATTTATTTCACATTTTATCTTTTAGTGTAAAGTCACTCATCCACTTGAGCATTCTCATCTGAGGAACACTTACCTTAATTTTTTGCTTCTCTTTTGAAGGCCAACATTTTGTTCCATAGAACATTGCAGGTCTCACCACCACCAACAACAAGCCTTTAACCCACTAAGTGAGGTCGGCTTCTTGAATCCTTTTTGTCCATTACATCATGTAAAGTGTCATACTTTCATTTAATTCTAAGTTTTTATAGAATATGCCCAAGTCTTTGTAGATTATTTACCTCTGCCTTTCTTAACATAAATCGAATCTAAAACATCTACTCTCCTAACCAGTTCATTAGATGGTCAACATTTAATGCGATCAAACCATTTAATACGATTCTCTGAACTTGTCCGCTACAGGAGCTACACTACACAGATATATTCATTTCACATTTTATCTCTAACTATAAAGCCACTCATCCACCTAAGCATTCTCATCTCAACAATACTTAATTTTATGTTTCTCTTTTAAAGGCCAACATTCTGTGCCATAGAGCATTGCAGGTATCACCACCATCTTATAAAATTTTCCTTTCAGTGTAAGCGGTACTTTTCTATCACACAACAGGACCGAAGCATTCCTCCACTTCAACCAACCAAATTGAATTCTATTAATAACATCCCCTTCTACATCATCATAAACCATACCATTGAGCGTTGGTATTAATGCTGGAGCATTAGAGTTGGGGTAAGTCACCGGAGTTGGGGTGTTGGAGTTGCAGTCGTCGGGGCGCTGGAGTCGCGACAGAGAGGAGGGGAGGATTAGGACACAAGGGAGAGGGAGCAACTGAGGGGGATCAAGATTAAAGCAAGTTTAGGGCGCAACAAATTTCGGCGGTATAAATAAGTATTTCCGACGGCTTATAAACAACTTCAAATCTGTAGGTTATTAACATTAATATCAAAGACATTGATCATCGGTTATTAAAAATGCTCGTCGGTAAATGCCCCGCCAAATGACGAGTTCGTAAATAACTGACGACAAATGACCTATGATTAGTATGTGCTTATAAGCGACGGTAAAATGTGTCGATTATAATAAAAGCCTTTGGAAACCAATCTACTGGTCATAAGCGACAATGTTTCCTGTTGTTATGCCGTCGGAAATAACTCAACAGATAAGTTGTCATAAAACTGACAAAAATTAATAAATTTATACTGACACAAATTTAAGCCGTCGATTTTGCCATCGGTTATAGCACCATTTCTCTTAGTGAGAAGACGAAGAGGAATAACAGTTATAAGTATGACTACTCTGAGCGCCGTCAAGATATAATCCAAGATCAAACACTATTTGACAATGTTGAATAAGATTAATTTGTATTATTTTTAAAACTTCTCTCACTATGTTGTATCCCCTCTTATTTTAGTGTAGTTTGAATCTATTTTGGAGCATGTTGCACTGGTCAAAATTTTAATTTTCAAGTTCAAATTTATTAAACAATAGATTATTTAAACAAAATAAATGTTATTATTATTATTACTATCTTAATAAATTAATACGTTTTTTTAATTGTCTTACATTTTAAAATTTTTTAAATTAAAAATAATTAATCATAATATCATTAAATAGATAATTTAATTAAAAAAAATATTTTTAAAATAATTCATTAACTAATATATTCAACTTTGTACGAATTTAACTTTATTAATATCTAAATAATTTAATACTAATATTTTCTAATCTTACGTTAACTTTAGAAATTTATTTTTTAACTTTAAAAATAATATATTATAATACCATTAAATTAATTATTTCATCAAAAATATTTTATAAAAAATACAGAACATTAACTAATATAACTTTGTAATAATTTATTTTTTAAAATATATATAATTTTAAAATTTAAATTTTAATATAAAAAAATCTTTAATAAAATTATTAAATACATAATTTAATTAAAAAAATATTATCTTAAATATATATCATTAAATAATATAATATTATAATAATTTTTTACCCTAAATTCTATATAATTACAATTATGAAACTTTAAGTGTTAGATATGTAATACAAAAGAATTGTGTGGTATATACGTAAATTTTCCTTTAGTGAAAAATATGAAATATCAAAATTAAAGTTCGATATTTTGCTATTATAAAACGTGTTCAACCGACATTTTATAAAACGTGGAATTTACTCATATTTTATAAAATGTGGGTTAAATCCACATTTAATATAATTTTTTTTATACAACATATATAATTGATACGTTTTTGCTAATTTAATAAGTTAATGTGCTCTTTTTTATAAATGGTCCATTTTAATTTGACATAAATGTTTGGGTGGTAGAAATGTAAAGGCAATGTTTAGATGTTAGATATGTAAATACATAGGAAATGGGAAGTATGTGTGTAAATGCCCAAAAAGATATGTATCTTCATGATCATTTTATGTTGCCTGTAAAGCTTGCATTGATTGAGATTGGGAAAAATCAAGTTCAGCGAAATTATTTGGCCTGGTCGGTTAAGTCTTGAGTTCTACAAAATATTACATCGGGACTCCTAACATAGAGCTATGCTCGGAATCCATTGATATGCGGACACGTAGAGGTGACAGATAAATTAAAAAATATATATATTTTAGCGCAGTAAAATATTACTCTCGTGTTATTCTACATTATTCAGGTGTTATTGTGTTGATATTCATGTGTTATTGTGTTCTGGGAATATTCCCGGTATTATAATAACACAATAACATATCAATACAACCACAACAACACCTGAATAACACGAAACAATACAACGCGTGTTTCTTCGAAGCCACGTGTCCGCATATCAGTGGACTCCGAACGTAATTCTATGTTAGGAGTCATGATGTAATATTTTTCTCAAATCTAGAGTGTTGGGTGCTCCAATAAAATTAAAAATTGACTTCTTTGGGCTATATATTAATTTGAGTAAAGTAAATTGTTCGAAAAATTACGTGGAGTTATAAAAATATATATATGAAACTTACAGTTTAGAGGATCATGATGAATAATTTTGAGTAGGTTTAGTTGGTGCAACATGACAAATTTTATTAGTCTGCACGTTGCAACGGTCTTGTTTATTGCTGCAAAATCCGCCAGTAGCATTTATTATCTTGCTACATATGTCAGCTATTTTAAATGGTGAAAATGTACCTGGTTAGAAAATGCAGTACTTTATTATTCAATTTGTTGAGGGAAAGAACTCCTGGTTTATTGATTATGAACTCTTTTCAAACTCTTACGTAGAGGCAATCAATATCCTTCATTTTAACAGAAGAAAGTGCAACATTGGGAAGATCTCAAGGGAGGCTTTTTAAAATTGAATCCCTAAATACCAAAGATTTTCTCCTTAATGTAATGTGAATGGTCTTAGAGAAAAATTTGATTGATATATTAGGGTTGACACAAAGGCCAATTGCTCTATTGAATGTCTCAAGGGTAGAAGAAGATAGGTTATGTTGTTGGTATCAACCCTACCGAAGACCGAAAGGTGATCAGTATACATCTTAGGCCAGTGCCTCTACTAAATGTCTCAGGGATATAAAGAAGATAACTAACTGTATTGATATTAGCTCTACTAGAGATCAAAAGATTTCATTATAGACCAAAATCAGATGAGTCAATTAACATTAATGATACCTCTAAAGTCCACACTTATAAAAAAGCTTTCATAAGTCTAAAGAAACTAATAATAATAAAAGTAGTAAAAAGGAGTTAAGAGATAGCCCTAGCCTATTGAACGCTAAAAGATGAAGGGAAGTAATATCTTGGCTTTTTATTAATAATCACAATGAAATGGACATTAGATGTTCAAGCTATAGTCCATTTGATGCAAGTTTTACAGAGTCTCCAGATATTCATTCTTTTGTAAGGGAAATGAAAATTTAATTTTACATAAGATTTCTCAATATTATTTTTCGAGTAAAAATACCTAAGATAAAAGTAGAATTTAAAAGCTTTTATTCAACTATTAGAAAGGATAATAATATTAGCAATATCCCTCCCACATATAAAAAAGATTTTGCAAGATGATTAAGCTTGAGGAATATGTTAATTCTAATATCAAGAAGTTTGGTGATGTCCTTATAAAAATATTACAAAAAGTCATTGTCTTAGTCATTTAATTTGGTGTTGTTCAAATTGATTGTGATATAGAAGGGAATGTTATTAGTAGTACCGAGTAATTTTTGTTTTCTGTAACAGTTGCACTTGTCAATATTGCTACATTTATGCTTCAGATAGAAATTTATAATTTGAGAGCTTGGATATATAACAGATTATATCCAGGACAAAAGGAATCACATATGAGTTCTTGAATAGCGTTGAGGAATTCATGCAGATGACATCATCGTTGGTCATCTATCGTTCGAAGGGTATGTTTTGGTGTCTTTGTGTGAAGCACAAAAATCAATTGTTTATGCTACCTGAAAAAAAGTTAAGCTGGATCTTTATTGCAAGGGATTCGAACCAAATTATTCTTACTAGTCTGCACATGATGAGCAAAAACCTGAAGTACAGTTTGAACAAGGAGGTGCCCTGACAAATTATGCCCAACGTGCAGAGGGATTTTATCATGACACATAGTAAGAAATGATGCATGATGCTCAAATAGCGTAATTTTTTTAGAACATTCAAAATGAACTTGAAACATCGAATAACGAATCACAAAATTTTTATGACAAACTCAATGTTGTTGAACAATAATTATGGGATGGATGCATAACACATACAAAGTTATCAGTGATGCTGAGAATGTTGACCATCAAATCTAATTTTAGCTTTATAGTGCATTCTCAATTTTGTAAAACCCTTCAAATTGATGCCCTTGTTAATGCACTTTAGAAACCATCTATTCCTAGGGTGTTAGTTAAAGATGATATACTCAATAATTTTTAGATTCTATCTTGATTGGTTCTAATAAAAATTATCCCTAACTTTATTCACACAGCTAGGGCTGTCCAAAAAGCTCGTTGTTCGCTAACAACTCTTTGTTCGCTCGTGTTCGGCTCGTTTTAGTTCGAAATAAAAAATTTTATGGTTCAGGTTCGAATCCAACACTCTACATCTATTTTTTCAGTTTAATTTTAATTAGTCAATTTTGAGTCGAATACGAGCTAAACACGAACACACTGTTCACGAGTCGTTTTCGAACACGAGTCGATTTCGAGCACGAACAATTTCGCACGAGCCGAGCCAAACACAAGCCACGCCTGAGCTCGCTCAAGTTCGGCTCGTTTACAGCCCTACACACTGCTATAATTTTACTCCTATTCTATTTAAAAAGAGAGTGCCAACTTCCACACTGCTCTTGACAACTAATATCCAACTAAATAAATTTCACACATGCAGTTATCCCAACAAATCTTGTGAAATCAATTCCCTCTTCCCCATTATCACCTAGTCATTCTCCTATTTACCAATTTGCTAATCAATGTAGCGATCCAAACACTCATCTTAATCAAGAGATGTCAGATTCATTACACATATAATTGAAAGAGAAGATTATTAGTGCAATTGTTTTAGCTCTGTGTGTGGTTCAGATTTTACTTATAATTCCAACAGCCATGTGTTGGTTTCCTGCATTCTGAAATTAATGTCCTGTATGCCCAACCATATTCTTATTTCAAATTTAGCAATCTCAAGTTAAAGGAAAACATTTCTATGGTTAGCTCACCACATTTGCAACAATTACAAGCACTACAATTGCTTTTAGTTGTGATTATTCAAAATCTAAATTAATTTCTAACTTCAATGCCGTAACTTCTACAAGCTTCAAAATGATTAAATCTTGTCTAACAAATAATATTGTGGTAAATTAAATAGCACCTGTTTATATGCTGCGGACATAACCGCTACAAACTCCTTCACTCCATTCTTTTCAAAACCACCACACAAAATTCTTGCTGGCATAAAACAAATGCAATAATGTATACCTAAATTACTTTTTCTAACAAGAAAAATAGTCTTTTCTATTGCCATGAATATTTTTCAGGGAACATTTCATGAAAAATGTAGAGCATGTTGGTCCAAGTTACAATATTCGCTTTTGATCATTTGTCCTTTCAAAGCATGAAAATTCCATCAATCAATATTGATTATACTAATCAATCCTTGAATGTTGAGTTCCCTCTTTGAAGATGACATTCATGCGCCAGCAAACTATTCATAACCTTTATTTTTATTTTTATATGTTTATGAGCAAAGCAAGTAATGATCTGCAGAAGCCGCTAAAAGAGTGCAAAAAACTTTAAATTTTTATATAATTACGTAGCATGCTAAGTGCCCTGACAAATTATGCCCAACGTGCAGAGGGATTTTATCATGACACATAGTAAGAAATGATGCATGATGCTCAAATAGCGTAATTTTTTTAGAACATTCAAAATGAACTTGAAACATCGAATAACGAATCACAAAATTTTTATGACAAACTCAATGTTGTTGAACAATAATTATGGGATGGATGCATAACACATACAAAGTTATCAGTGATGCTGAGAATGTTGACCATCAAATCTAATTTTAGCTTTATAGTGCATTCTCAATTTTGTAAAACCCTTCAAATTGATGCCCTTGTTAATGCACTTTAGAAACCATCTATTCCTAGGGTGTTAGTTAAAGATGACATACTCAATAATTTTCAGATTCTATCTTGATTGGTTCTAATAAAAATTATCCCTAACTTTTATTCTCACTGCTAGGGATGTCAAAAAAGTTTGTTGTTCGCGAACAACTCTTTGTTCGCTTTTGTTCGGCTCGTTTTAGCTCGAAATAAAAAAAAATTATTTAATTATTTATATAAAAATATATAATAATATATTATATATATTTATATCTAAATTTAAATCGTAATTCCTTTTGTGGTAATGCGATTATGCTCGTACATTTGGTTCAGGTTTGAATCCAGCACTTTAAATCTATTTTTTCAGTTTAAATTTAACGAGCCAATTTCGAGCCGAATACGAGCCGAACACGAACACGAATATTTAAATCGAGTCGAACACGAACACACTATTCACGAGCAGTTTTTTAACACGAGCCGATTTCGAACACGAACAATTTCGAACGAGCCGAACACGAGCCAAGCCTGAGCTCGCTCAAGTTCAGCTCATTTACAGCCCTACACACTGCTATAATGTTACTCCTATTCTGCCAACATCCTTGAGAATGTTGACCATCAAATCTAATTTTAGCTTTACTTTCAACTGTGTGATCTACTAGTTATTCATCTAAAAGAACTATTTGATGAAATTCAACCACAAATCAATAAAGTAATTGTTGATAGTGGAAATTAGTTGAAAAAGCATTTTTTATTAGAGTTATTACACTGACAATTTTTCATCAGATTCCACTGGATATCATATTTACTAGTATAAATCTTGTTGATTACATTTCAATATACTACACGTAATCCTTAAACTTCTTGGAGTAAGAGTTGGGTCTATTTGCCTGTTTCCCAAATTAGGGTTGCACTTATATATTTTAAAATTAACCATTTTAATTAATATTTTATGTATTTATAGTGCATTCTCAATTTTGTAAAACCCTACAAATTGATGCCCTTGTGAATGCACTTCAGAAACCATCTATTCCTAGGGTGTTAGTTAAAGATGACATACTCAATAATTTTCAGATTCTATCTTGATTGGTTCTAATAAAAATTATCCCTAACTTTTATTCTCACTGCTAGGGATGTCAAAAAAGTTTGTTGTTCGCGAACAACTCTTTGTTCGCTTTTGTTCGGCTCGTTTTAGCTCGAAATAAAAAAAAATTATTTAATTATTTATATAAAAATATATAATAATATATTATATATATTTATATCTAAATTTAAATCGTAATTCCTTTTGTGGTAATGCGATTATGCTCGTACATTTGGTTCAGGTTTGAATCCAGCACTTTAAATCTATTTTTTCAGTTTAAATTTAACGAGCCAATTTCGAGCCGAATACGAGCCGAACACGAACACGAATATTTAAATCGAGCCGAACACGAACACACTGTTCACGAGCCGATTTCGAAAACGAACAATTTCGAACGAGCCGAACACGAGCCAAGCCTGAGCTCGCTCAAGTTCAGCTCATTTACAGCCCTACACACTGCTATAATGTTACTCCTATTCTGCCAACATCCTCACTGCTCTTGACAACTAATATCCAACTAAATAAATTTCACACATGCAGTTATCCCAACAAATCTTGTGAAATCAATTCCCTCTTCCCCATTATCACCTAGTCATTCTCCTATTTACCAATTTGCTAATCAATGTAGCGATCCAAACACTCATCTTAATCAAGAGATGTCAGATTCATTACACATATAATTGAAAGAGGAGATTATTAGTGCAATTGTTTTAGCTCTGTGTGTGGTTCAGATTTTACTTATAATTCCAACAGCCATGTGTTGGTTTCCTGCATTCTGAAATTAATGTCCTGTATGCCCAACCATATTCTTATTTCAAATTTAGCAATCTCAAGTTAAAGGAAAACATTTCTATGGATAGCTCACCACATTTGCAACAATTACAAGCACTACAATTGCTTTTAGTTGTGATTATTCAAAATCTAAATTAATTTCTAACTTCAATGCCGTAACTTCTACAAGCTTCAAAATGATTAAATCTTGTCTAACAAATAATATTGTGGTAAATTAAATAGCACCTGTTTATATGCTGCGGACATAACCGCTACAAACTCCTTCACTCCATTCTTTTCAAAACCACCACACAAAATTCTTGCTGGCATAAAACAAATGCAATAATGTATACCTAAATTACTTTTTCTAACAAGAAAAATAGTCTTTTCTATTGCCATGAATATTTTTCAGGGAACATTTCATGAAAAATGTAGAGCATGTTGGTCCAAGTTACAATATTCGCTTTTGATCATTTGTCCTTTCAAAGCATGAAAATTCCATCAATCAATATTGATTATACTAATCAATCCTTGAATGTTGAGTTCCCTCTTTGAAGATGACATTCATGCGCCAGCAAACTGTTCATAATCTTTATTTTTATTTTTATATGTTTATGAGCAAAGCAAGTAATGATCTGCAGAAGCCGCTAAAAGAGTGCAAAAAACTTTAAATTTTTATATAATTACGTAGCATGCTAATGCACGTGCACATGAGTAAAGCTGGACATGATGGTTAATTAATATATATATAATCTAGCATATCAGTTTGATTGAATATCCGCCATCGTTTCCAGAAAGAAGAAGCACTTTAGCAGCTACTATATAGTTTGAACATTTCTTGATACAGAATGCAGGAGTTGGAAGTCAGTCAAAGATGTCGATGACTAGGCTTTCATCATCAAATAACTGTAACACTGACTGTTATAAAAGGTGAAAGGGAAAAAAATTGCCAGAAAAAATTATTATATTAACATAGTTTATTGTTTTTGAATAGTATGGATTTATCATTCTACCATTTTCAATTTTGTTTTACTGCTTACAGATTCAACTTATTGAAACATAGGAAATATATTTATTGGAGGGAAGTATTAACTTAGGAATATATTGGTTTTAGCTTGCTTAACAGTATCTCTAAAGGGACAAAATCATCTTGAGCAAACTGCATCAGTTATAAAACTTTTTTAGATGTTTTGAATGAATTGTAAAATGTAGATATTATTATGTTGTATAAGAAAATTTAGACAGTAGAATTTTTTCTTTTAAATTGAACATTTTTGGCTGACAAGTAACTTTATTTATCTTTTTCACATAATAATAACTCTATTTAATTCTTATATATGTTTCATTTAGCTTATAAGTACAAGTTAGGCGTTAGATATGTAAATACATAAATTTCAGACAGCACATATGTAAATGCCCCATATATATATATAAAAATATATCATTATCTTGTAAAAGATACAATGCAAGCAACAAAGGGATCTCTTTAATTGAATTCTATCTAAATTTGAGTAGACTGAAGAAAAAGGGAGACAGAAAACGATAGGATCATAAAGAAAGAGGTGATGAGGCATTACTGGTTATAAATAGGTGGCAAATAAAAACAAAAGTTTGACAAGACTTGACAGGTAAAAAAGATTGACCTGCATCAACTCACTCATTCAATGCTAACTTAGATTCTCGTTGTCTCCCTCTTTCCTCTTTAAACCCCACCACATCCCCACACGCACTTGCACCACTCCCATTAGTAAAACCTAACTTTCACAAAAAAAATTTATAGTTTTTGATATCTAGTTTCAATATATAATTGAAAGATTATGTTGTTAAGTTTGCTTTTATTTAAATTGAGTTTGATTGCTATTATATTTAGCCCAATATGATCTCTCTTTAGTCCAATCACTAACGGATGTCATAAGAATGTTTGATCAAAATTAACTGATTGATGCAATTTCTGACTTGTATGTTTAGGGTGGATTCATCAACCATGGTCGAGCATGGAAAGTACCAATGTTTCACACTGTATATTCACATAATTGGATGTGCTCTTGTCGGATGACATTAGGTGCTGAAAGCCTTAAGTTTGAAGGAGAGTAATAGCCAATAATAAGTATGTGGGCAAGATTGTTAGGGCACATGCGGCCTTTTGTTTATTTACAATTCAAATAATTAAAAACTAATATTTTTTTTCCCAGGAAATACCAAATGCCGGCTTAAAAATTATTTTGATAATAAATTGTACGGATAGCTCTCTAACAAGTTACCATAATTTAAGAAGAAATTTTTGTTTATTTACAATTCAAATAATTAAAAACTAATTTTTTTTTTCCCAGGAAATACCAAATGCCGGCATAAAAGTTATTTTGATAATAAATTGTACGGACAGCTCACTAGCAAGTTAACATAATTTAAAAAAAAAAAAATTTAAGAAGAAATTAGACTGTAGGGGCTGAATAATTTTTGTCAGAACACAGGAAGCAGCGATTCAAAATTAGAAAAATTTGACTTTTTTCACATTATGACCGTTAACAAGCTAAAATTTATAGACTTGACATTCATTTCCCTATGTTTTAGCCTCATTTTTTGGGAAAATATTTCTGTAAATAGCTAATTGACCAGTCATATAAATGGCTGCAGGTTCCATGGAGGACAATTCACTACTAAAATTTTTGAATATTGTTGTCGAAGTCATCGATCAGCATGATTATTTCCTATATTAAATTTACACATATGAAAATCTTTATAAACTTATATATATATATATATATATAAAACAGTCCTCGCACTATACAGTGACAAATTATCTTCCATATTTTCTAACAACCACAGATTACTATTTTACAATCACACTATAATATAATTACAATAAATTAATATGGAACATCATATTTATTTTATTTAGAAAAACATATATCACATTGATTCAATTAGTTTGTCTCAAGATTCAAGTATGACTGCAAGATAAAATGGCTTTGCAAAATATTTAGCTGAAAAACGGTCTGAAAATTAAGAATTAGCCTTATTGCAACCCATGCACATTACCATAGGCTAATCTAAAGCAATTTATATGTGATAATAATGTGGTGATTACAGTATCTCAGTACATACCAATAAACAAGAATCCTGACCAATGATACCTAACGTTTGCCGAAGGAGCGGAGCACTCATCAAATAAACACATACACAAACACAGCAAACAAACGCACTAAAATTTCAGAGAGCACTGCTACAACTTCAGTCTATATTACCGATATCTTTTCTTTCCAAAAAATACAGATAAAATGATTGAAACAACCACAACAACAAAGATATATAAGCCAAAGTAAAATATATAGACCATAGACAAGTGAGACAAAATGTCAAATAGAAAGAGAGATCATAGTTTTTTTTTTTTTTTTCTCCCTGCAACATGAAATTGTAGGGCGCTATGGAAAGTGCTCATGCTGCGAATACAAAGAAGAAGGCCCGATACCTCCACTGCTCCCTTGAGACCGACTACTATTACTATCACAATCAAGCCTAGCCGCCGCCGCCATTCCAAGGTTCAGATACACCATCCGTGAATCCACATTACCGTTGGTGGCGGCCGGCGGCGGCCGCAGCCGCCTCCTCTCTAGAAAGCACCATGGCCGCCGATTGCACGAGCTCGAGACATAGCCTCAGCTTATTGGGCTCGATATGCGTGAGCCCTGGTATGGCCCCTTTGAACAGAAAGTCAGAAGTGAGGGAGCGAAGAATATCGAGCGGCGTGATCCCTTCGATTGTCCGAACATTTGGGTCGGCGTGATGGTCTAACAACACTGCCACCATGTCGGGACACACCATCTCAGCCGCAATGTGTAGCGGCGTCTTGCCAGTCGGGCCTGCGGGGCAGTTGACATCGGCAGCTCCGAGCTCTAGCAATGCCTTCACGACCTCTCGAGTGCAGTTCTGGACGGCATAGTGAAGGGCGAGGGAATCGTCGAGATTGAGGCCTTCCCCCATGACCATGAGCTTGACGAGCTCAACGTCGGATGAATCGAGCGCACGTCTCATCCGACGGATCTTGTTGTGATGGTCTTCTGATTCGGAGGCGATGTTTAGGGGGGGGAGGAAGGTGGAGCGGCAAGCGAGGGAGGATTTGAGTCTGAGTTCTTCGATCTTGGTGACGACGTCGATGGGTAGATGTTTGGCTAAGACTTCGGGGGTGAGGCCGGATTTTGATACGAGGTGGGAGCAGGTGTTCCATAGATGATGGAGCTCTTGCTTTCGTGATGCAAGTAGAACTCTCATTACATCTTCGATTGATGCTTTCTCCACAATGCCTTCAAGCTGTTTCTGTATTGTCAACTAATTTATATGCAGATGATGTATACTAAAGAAGGAAAAATACAGTCAATTCAATTCAGCAATTTGGATTAGATGAAAAGACATGGGGGAAGAGGGAATGCTTGCTTTAACTCATAAAGGGAGATGAAAGTAATATGAAAATTGAAATGATGTAAAAAGGAGATAATTAAATGAACAAATTTTTATAACTTTTTCAGGTGGTGTGATTTTCTCATACAGAATATGCGTATGTGACGCGAACAGGAATGTCAAGAGTACGAAAAGGCATTGACTTTGTGGTTTAAATTGGATACTAGATTCAACACAGTGAAATTTCATCGAATGAAACAAATGAGGACGCTTGTTACTTGAGGTGAACGGTTGCTGGGAGCCGAAATTAGGGTTTAGAATTAGGCGAAGCATCGGAAATGTAAGCACTGAAATATGGAAGAAACTGTGGGGGGGGGGGAAAAGAATGGCTCCAAGCCCTAGAAATTGGGATTGCTGCATGTCAATTAAAAACCTTAATTTACGATTCAGATGTGATAGATCGTGCAACTAATCGAAAAGATGTCCTAAATTTAAGAAATTTAGAGTAATCGCCACTAATTGAGTCATGGAAATCATGAAACAAAACTAAGAAGAGAAAAACACTGAATGTGAACCAAAAAAACAGAAGAAAGCAGCTGCAGCGCTGCTTCTTCTGACTGGCCGCAGCAAACAAAGATATACGGTTTCAATAAAGAAAGAGAGAGAGTGATAGAGGAAACTAACAAATGATGCAAATAATTGAAGGTCTAGCTAGCCTTCTACCACACATAATGCATGGAAACTCTTAATTACCTGAGTCAGAAGCGCGAGCTGATCAACACCGAAGGATCGAGCGGCAGCAAGAGTATCAAGAGCCAGATCAATTGCAGAAGAACAGTGCGTATGCCAACATCCACGATCCCCACAATTGGGTCGGGGTTCGTGCTTCGGCGGCACGAGTGACACCTGACCGCTATAGAGGAATTGAAGCAGCAGAAGGAATACCTCATAGCTGACTGATGTTACTGGGATCACAGCACCACCACCTCCTCCCCCTCTCGGCGAGGCCGGTGAGGTTGAGGAAACCGCTCGGCTTGACCGGTAGTGGTGGTGGTTGTCGAGGAGGAGGTGGAGACCTTGAGATGGATCTGAGCCGCAGAAAAAGCGGCGGAAGAAGAGGCTACGGGCGGCGAGGATGCATCGGTGGGCGTGAACGAAGCGGCCTTCTACGCTGAAGGTAACATCGCTGAAAGCTTGTCCGTTGATAAGGAGGTTGAGGTAGTCCATGGACATGGACTTGAGGGCCTCCTCCATGGTTTCTTCTTGCTGCAACTTGGAATCGGAGAGGGAAGGATAATAGAAGTAAAATAAAAAGTGGGGAGCAACACATCAAAATGTCTATTTGTTATGCAGAGTACTGATGGTGACTATTGTTGTAAGCTATGTGTAATGGGGTCAGCATTTTAGGAGAGAGGGATGGAGCAATTTAGAGGGATGTGGGGGCGGCTAAGGTATTTAATGATGGAGGAGAAGGGAGAAATAGTAAGGACTATAAAATATCTTCAAGGGGAGAGTTTTTCCTACTCCTCCAATCAGGAAAGTTTGAGAATTTAGTTATCTTTCAAGTTTATATTTTCAAGCTAATCATCAGAATTAATTAGTTAATTCTGTAAAATTTTTAATTCAAAAATTTTACTTTTACTCTATAAATTTAAAAGAAAATGATTTAAATTGTGGTTTTTTGATAAAAAATTTAAAAAATTAACTGCCAGTATATCTCAATACATGAAACTGACTAATGATAAATAAAATTGTTATTACAGCTCAAAAATTCTGAAAAGCTGATGGCCTTAAATTTCCCATAATTATTGTAGTGTAAAGCTATCACGCAATAGAAGTTGTCCACAATAAGAGTGAAAAGGAAAGGTGACAGTGAGCAGCCTTATGATTTACGATTAGCAATTTTGAAGCAATCCTGGAGCTCCCATCTGAAAATGATGCATGACAGTGTGTTTTTGTTGCAGCCATTTATCCAATTTATGAAGGTGCAAGGAATAGCCTATGTTGTCATCCCTTGGGAGGGATTGCACAAGTTGTCAGGTCTCGGGGGGAGTTTGAGAAGTGTCGTCGGGTAACGCCTCTATAAAGGCGTAGTGGGCATTTTTGGTAATAACAAAACTTGATTGAGTCTACTAAAAATAAAAATGGAAATGGCTTTTATAATGTCTAGCCTAAGATATTGGTTTATAGTCGGCATTATATTCAACATGGAGGCCTTTCTCTGAAATTAGATTTGGTGTTGTGTTTAACACTGAGGAAGTTAAGTTATAGATAAAATAAATATAGATAAAAATATTATTATTCAAAAAAATGCAAAAAAAAATCACACAACAAACAATCAACCAAACACGATGTGATTTACGTGATTCGGCGCAAATCCTCGTACCTCCATTGGGAGGGCATTAGGTGGGGATAAAGAAAATATGCCCAAAATATGATTACAGCTTCACACATAAAATTTGACTTTAATTCCTCATATAAATATGAGAGGATTAAGGCATAGTAATAAAAAAATGACATTTTTATCCTCTTTTACAAATAAGTCTCTAATACAACAATCTCCATCTTATCTCTCCGTTTGAAATAAATGGGAGATGAGCAAAATGAGCTCCAACACCAAAACCCCTGCGCCAAAATGGTTGCATATTTACCTCTTCTTCTAAAAGAATCTGCCCTCACATAATTCTTCAAAAAGCCTAAATGAACAATCAATCATCAACTTAGATGTTCACCAAAGTCCTATAATATGTGAATTTTGTGGATTGGAAGCACCTTTATAAGCATGTCTGTTAGATTCTCCTTCGTATCAATCTTCTTCAATAAAAAAAATTTTCATGATCAATTAAGTCTCAAATAAAGTGCCACCTCACATCAATGTGCTTGGTACATACATAATGAATTAGATTCATGTCCAAGAATTTCACACTCTATCACAAATGTACTGTATGAGATTCTTGAAAATAAATATAGAAAAAAATAAACAATGCAAAAACAAAGTCACACATCAAACCAATGATCAAACATAATGCGGTTTATGTGGCTCGGTGCAAATCCGCCTACGTCCACGGGGAGGTGCTATTCCACAAACAACATGTTAAGAGAAAGAAAAGACACCTTAAATAGGGTTACAACTCCACAAACAAAAATTAATATCTCATATATAATTAAGGGAGCATTAGGGCATACTCATAAAAAGAAATAAATGACATATTTATCCCCTCTTTAGAAATGAGTCTCTAATACAACAATCTCCATCTCATCCCTTATTTCTAGATAAGTGGTGGATGAACAAAATGAGCTCCAACACCAAAGTGGTTTTCTATGTATCCCTTCTCTGGGAAGGATCAAGTCTTGCATAGTTCTTCAAAATGCTCGGATGGGCAATCAATCCTGAGCTTGGATGTTCACCAAACTTTTATTGCATGTGAATTTATAAACTAGTAGTATCATTCTGAGCATGTCGGCTGGATTCTTCTTCATATATATCTTTTTTAATAGAATATTATCGTCATCAATCAAGTCTTAAATAAAGTTTGACTACACATTAATATGCTTGGTACAAACATAATGAACCGGATTTGTGGCAAAGAATATTGCACTTTAACTACCATAGAATATTATCAGAGACTCTTGATTAAGTCCTAAGTTATTTAGTAGGTCATACATCCATATCGTTTCCTTCATCACTTTTCTGACTGTCATGAACTCAGCCTTCGTAGTAGACAAACCATCAATAAAATAAATAGCTGATCTCCAACTTCTTACTCCTACCATTGTGAATAAATAGTAATTTGTATTCCTATGCCTATCTACATTAACTATACATAGTATAAATCAATGTAACCTATACACAAAGAAACAATAGATGAATGCCTCTTAAATATTAAGCTTACATCAGTTATACCCTTCAAATACCTCAAAAATAAATTTCACAGCTTGTCAATGACTCTGTCTTAAATTATGCATGAGCTTGCTCACCACACCAATTGCTTGTGCAATGTATGGTCTAGTACAAACCATAATATACATCAGACTGTCTATTACACTAGTATAAGGAATCAATCATATATTTTTTTCTCTCATGATCATCTTTAGGATATTGATCTGAACACAACTTAAAGTGGGAAGACATGGGTGGGCTCACCATCTTGCTCAAATCATCAACCTCAATCATCTTCATCACCTTCCAAACATATGCCTCTTGTGAGAGACAAACCTTTCCAGCTACTTATCCCCAAGAACCTTCATGTCAAAAAAATTTTGAGCTAACTTCACCCAACTCTTTTATTTGAAAATATTTGGATGGTTGGTTCTTCATCCTGTCAACCTCTCACTAGAAGATGCAATTAAAATATCATTAACATATAGAAGCTAGTAGAAAAGCTCACTTTTGACCAACTTCTTAAAATTTGCACAATGAACATATTAAATTCTTGTGTGTTCATATCCCATAATGAACTGATCAAACTTTTTATACTACAGCCTTTGTGATTGCTTCAACCCATATTGATTTGTTCATTCTATAAACTAAGAATTTTGTGGCTCCATATATAGGTCGTTGTAACTTATAGATCACTTCTTAAAATTTCTCATATAGGAAGACAATATTCACATCATGTTGCTCCAAAATCAGACCGTGTTGTGCAACAAATGCTAAGAGAACATAAATCAAGGTATGCTTGAAAATTATGGAGAACATCAAATCATGATCAATCCCTTCGCATTGTTTAAATCCTTTTGTCATTAACCTTGCCTTATACAACACATCAACTTCATAAGATCTTTCATTTTTTCATACACTCATTTGTACATAGTGGATTTCCTTCCTGAAGGAACCTTCACCAGATCCCAAGTAGCATTCTTCCAAAGAGACTCTATCTCTTCATCCATTACCCCTCTACAAGGTCACTATCGGAGCACTCCACAACTTCCTTATAATGACAAGGAACTTCAACCTTTGCGACTAAAAGTACAAATGCAATGTGATCCCTCTGTTAAGAAAGTTTTGGGATATTCTAACCTCTGATTTTGCTCCCAGGAATATATTCCAAATAGGGGCCTCATATTCAATATCTTCTTTCACATCATTCTAAAAACTATCAATAGATATATCCTGAGTCCTAACTAGATCAAGTACCTAGTAGGAGGAATATATTCCAAATAGGGGCCTCATATTCAATATTTTCTTTCACTCCTACTAGGTACTTGATCTAGAGTTTTTAGAATGATGTGAATGAAATTAATGGAATAAATGGAGTTGCATCAAAATCTAATTTTTGAAACATATATCTTGTCCTAATAGAACTTTTTACTTGCATTGAGTCCCAAGGCTTCAAAAATCTTGCCTTATCAAAATGTAGCATCTTTACTAATGATAATCTTTCTCTCTGTTTGGTCATAAAGTTGAAGCCTTTGACTCCAAGTCTGAATCTAATGATAATCACCTTCTTTGTTTATGATTCTAATCTATCATTCTGCACATAAGAGCAAGTTGTATGTCCAAACACCATTATGTGCTCATAATCTCTAACAGGATGCATTGACCATATCTTCTTTGTGGTTTTCTACCTATAAAAAGCAGATGCAACAAGAAAAGCATAATTTATGGCCTCAGCACAATAGATTCTACCTAATCTAACATTGGATAACATATACTAAACATTCACCACCAAAGTAGATTCATCCTTTTTGCCACCTTGTTCTATTGTAGTGTCTCTCAAATTGTGAATCGGTGCTCTATCCTAACTGTCCAACACTCTTACAAAAATGCATTCAATGTGTATCACATATTTTTTGATTTGATACGATGGATGTTTTTATCACTTGATTCTTAATCCACTTCTTCTAAGTTAAGAAAATCTTCAGTACTTCACTTTTATTATTTATGATATATACACAAACATATTTAGAGTATATTTGATAAAAGAGACAAAGTATCCCTGCCCACTGAATGATGGAATCTTTTTCAGGCCTTAAACATTTGTATGATCAAGTTCTAAAATACCATTTGTAATGTGGATAACGGTAACAAAGGATACATATTTATTTTTATCAAACTTAATATGCTTATAAAAAATGAGGTTATATGTGCTCACTCATTTGATCAATCATTGTTTCACTAAAGCCTGAAGTTATGTCACTTTAGTATATGCTAGCTGCTTATGCAATAATGTAGTGGTGTTAAAAGAATCTTCAATAGAAGTAAACATTTCAATCATTATACTACCCTAAAGATAATACAGGTTATGATGGTGAACTTTCTGCACAAAAATTAATGCTTTGACATATTCTTTAAACTCCTATCTATATAACTACCCTATAACTTTTAGCCTCAAAGACCCCAACAAACGATAAATTTTTCTTGATATAGAAAATATCTTACATCAGTCAGTTCCCTCGTGTCGCCATCATGTATCCTAATAAAGAGACTCCTGACACCAATACTATGACAACTTGATCGTTGCTTATAGTCACTACGCCACTATCACACTTCTTGTATGCACATAACCACTCTCGATGAGGATAAATGTGATAGATAACAATTTATGAGAAATTGCAAATAAGGATATATCTGAATTTGTCTCGTCACACCTCTCACAATAACATTTACTTTCACCTTATAAGGAATCTTTAGACAATTTCTCATTCAATGGATTGACTCCAAACATACAGAACACTATTTTTTCTCAAGACTAAACCCATGAGACTTATCCCAATTTTGAGTAGTATCATTGCTACCCACTTCTTTGCCCAAATTTTCAACTACATAGATCTGTCATGTTGGAGTATAATTTCCTCAATAAACTCAATCTTTACGAACTCCCTGTTCATTTGATAGAACTCATGCTTTGCCAATGCTATATTCACCTTGCCAAAATTTAAGACTTCTTTTCCATGAATGAGTCTCATCATGATTTTTTTTACTCATTTGGAAGTGAAATCAAAATAATAGCGCCTTGTCTTCATCAATAAACTCCTAATCCAAATTTAAAAGATATGTCAAGATCTTTATAAAATCATTCATCTGAAACTTGTAGATTCAACACTTCTTATGAATATAATTCACCATGATATCCATTAAATATTTATTCTCCCCTATCCTTAACAATTTGTTTAATAGAAATCTACATAATCACCCAATATTTGATCTCCTTAGATATGGAATTTTGGATCAAGTTATAAGCACTCTAATTCATCTTCAACCAATTTCTTTCATAAAAATCATCAGAATGTTCATTGATATCAAGACTTCCTCTAAATTTAAGGAACAAATTGCATCTATCACTTTGCTTCACCACATGCTAATTTTCTCTTTATCATCAAATCTCATCACATTGATTTTGACATAACACATAAACAACTGATGAATTGACTTCTTTTCTACCATCATGATGAATATTGAAATACCTAACAACCTGCTATTATTCATGGCTCAACCAGATCTCATAACCTAACTTGCACTGATCTCTTTGACTTGTGTTTGTGACTTCATTGAAATCATAGCTGCCTGTTGTAGGAATCACACCAATATGTCTATGATAATAATTACTGTGAAAAATAATGCAGGAAAAAAAAATCACACAACCAACAAAAAATTAAACATGATGTAATTTACGTGATTTAATGCAAATCCATCTCCATCTACAAGGAGGGGTTATTCCATTATCAACAAGTGAGGAGAAAAAAAGATGAATGAAATAGAGTTACAACTCCACATATAAAAATTAGCCTTAATCCATCTTATAAATAAAAGAAGATTGAGGCATAATAAAAAAAAAGAAAATTACCTATTATAAGTAAGCCTCTAATACAACAATATTGAACAACCTTAATAAGATCGTTATAAATAACATCACATTCTCTGATAGAACTTTATAGTAAATCCATCTAGACCAAAAAAATTTATCTTTTTCAATATGGTATAAAGCCTCTTTTATTTCATTACTCTTAAAATCAATCTTAATATGAGCTTGGTCAGAGGTCAAGATATAGTCACACCACCCGTAAAAATAATCTTTGAGATGGAACTAAGAAGTAGAGGTGTGCCATTTAAAATTTAGAGAAAAAATAGAGATCTAACAACAATACTAATTTTATTTAAAGTAACTGATTAATTCACTTTGATAATATTACAATTCTATTTGTCTTTAATATGTTGATTTAGAAATATAATGCTATCTTTTCATTTTGAGATCCAAACACATTTGGAGTCTTAATTAACCCACTATAAATCCATAGATGTGATTTTTATGAGATTCTCTTGAATAAGCAAGAACCTGTAAAAGAACTTTTTATACGTAATGAGATTCCAAATTTTGAGAGTGGCAACTTGATCATGTTTGAGATCAATGATGGCTTAAGAAATTATGAAGGAATTATTACAAATGATGGCTTAATTTTAGATTTTTTGAAATCATCTTGTTATTCTTCAGAAGGTTACAAAAAGTAAATATTTAATCACTTAGAACAACAATGCACTAAGGCATTGTCTACTAAATCATAAAATTTTTTTAATGCACTAAGGCATTGTCTACTAAATCATAAAATTTTGTAAAAAATTCTAATTATTTTAAAAAAGAAATCCATTATTAGAGGGAGGTGAAAAAAAGTTATTTTGCAATACTAAGGGAATACATAAAACTACTGATTGATTATGGGCTCAAAAAGTTATACAACAAAAATTATTGTCGCAAATAGTTTTTGATTGAAAATTTCTCATGAAAATTTTTGTGTATGATTATTCAATCGCACAATATATTTTTACCAAATCGATGAGCCATAAAATTATCCTCAGATTTTTCTGATAAAATGTTCATCAGTTTATTATGTCTAATATGCGGCTAAATAGGTTAACCTTTCGAGTCCATAATAGTGGATGAGTCACGCCTGAATTTTTCAGCCGCCGATTACTGGTAAAAAATTCATCAGCAAATCAACTACAAATATGTATAGAAACAATATCAAAAATCAACAAAAAATGTTTATACCAACATTAAAATACAATGCAAAGATCAAAATAATTAACACAACAATATCTCACAAAAAAAAAATGAATAAGCATATACAATGATGAAAATCACCGTGAAAATCTCAAATAAACTAACTATTCATACAATACAATAGTTCATAAAACATTTGCAAAATACAAATAATGTAACATCCAAACATGAAAGAAAAAATAGTACATAGAAGTCCTAATGGTCATCCTCATTCTCATTCTCATCCTCATGTGCATGTCACTCAAAGATCACTTGCCACGATGATGTATGTCGTGCTTTAGCTGCTTTAAGGGTTGGGTCAAGCCTCTTGAATATGGCATCTCTGGCATGTTACTCAACTTTGAAGCTCTCCCATAACTTTATAGTGAGTGCGAAGACACTCTTGGCAAGTTCATCCTTAACGATTGATTATTGACGGCTGAAAACTTACTATGAAGTAAGTCAGTCACTCACGCAATATACGTGTCAAGCAATAATGCAGTTAAAGAGTAATGTATATCGATCCCAAGAGAATACCCAAAATTTTTCTAACATGCAAAGTTCTAGTTTACTGAACCGTTAAATCTTGTTTGAAATGAACAAATTCAAGAGGGGTCTCCAACAAGCCTAAACATGCAATAAACAAAAATAACAAGAGAAGGATGCAGGTACTATAGGTCCAAAAGTTCACCTACTACAGGAGTATAGTGAACATCCAATCTCATGATCGATTGCCAAATTGGGTATTTTGAAGAACTACGCAAGATTTGGTTCCTCCGGGAGGGCGGTATGTAGGCAACCATCTTGGTGCAACTAAATTGGAGTTTGAAGCACATTTGATCATCTCTCACTTATTTGGAAGTAAGAAATGAGGTGTAGATTTTTATTTTTATGGGTTTTATTGTAATTAGGAGTAATTTTATCTTCTGGTTTTATTTACTTGTATGACCTCGTCCTCCACTATAAAAAGGAACTTAAGACTTATGAAAGTTATGGGTTTGTTTCTCTCATTCGGTGCTATTGAAACCTCCCACTCCGAAGATGTAGGCGAATCAACTTAATGTCGAACCACGTAAATATTTTGTGTTTAATTGTTGTTGTGTAAATTTCTTTGTTTTTGTATTGTTTTCTCATAACCCCACACACACACACACACACTCTCTCTCTCTCTCTATATATATATATTAGACCGACAAAACATGTCGCAAGCATAAACATTAAAACCTTCCAATCCAATGCCCAGTTGCCATTATTTATTTTCTAAACTCAGTATTTTGTTAGTTGATCGGCCCAAGTAGCAAGCTAATGCCAACATTAACAACCATTAATGATGGCTTCGATTTAACCCTTGCAATGTGAGGCTTTTAATGGCCCAAAAACTGGCGGGCCTCAAAGAATTAATATACACTTATATTTTATTTTTTATTTTAGGAAAATGACTTATAATGCATGGTCGTATAAATTCATTAATTTTTCTCCCGGTTTCTATCTATTCATCGCTATTATTAAAAACTTAAATTTGGCTTTTTTTTTTTAAATATTTTAAATGATATGGAAAGATTGGGGTCGGCCCAAATTGATTGAAAAATGAAAGGAAATTATTAAATATTATTTTAAAATTATTAAATTTATTTATTAAATAAAAATATATACCAATATTAAATAATGTTTACGTAACCTTTATTATAAAATAAATTAACTGATTTTGAGAATTATTTGATCAGTATTTTAATCCCAAAAATATTTTTCACTTTGAAATTTAATAGTTTAAAATATTAAAAAGAAAAGAAAGAAGTGACTAGGCCTAGTGTGATGGGTCTGGCATTCAAAGCATCGTGCTTCGTGCCCTTAAATTAAAGACACCGTTTTCTTTACCCAGTTCTTCACCCGTCGTCTACTTTCCCGCATTAACTTCTTCTGCAGCTGATGTCGACTCAGAGGACACAATCACACTCCAGTTATGGGTACTCGTGCACGGCCCCACGAGGCTGCGAGCGTGCGAACTTCTTCCTGCCACACGTGCGGTACTGTTCTGCTGATCAAAAAGAAGACATCAGTAGATGCCAGCATGCCAGAACAGAAAGGAGAGAGAAATTCCTACTCTTTAGCATATTTATCAATTTAATAATTTTGGAAGCATAATATTTAGTGCATGTTGCATAATCGAAATAAAAAAGCAGCCTAACTTGGTCTAACATGACTTAATTTTGAGATTGCAAACAACTCACCCACCAAACTCTGGCTCCACTAACTCCATAAAAATGTTACATACTCATCTGCACCATTTCCAAGAGCTTCTACAGAGAACTCTAAGACAAGACCCCCCTCAAATTAAATTTTTTACTTATATTGGAGGAAAATATAGTCCCCCCACCCCCTCAAATTCAAACTTTAACTTATATCGGATGACAGTTTAGTTTTTTGTCTCTCCTGAAATATCAGTTTTACACCTTCCGAAATATCGTTTTGTCATTCGTTTTCATAGCCCTTCCCACGTTTGATCTGTGAGGTGGTTTACCCCCACTCAAAAAAGTGCATGGTTCCACCCCTGCTCTAAGCCCACATCAGTTACTCTCTATAACTTGATTTGTTTTTTCTTCTGTTGTTATATATCATAGGAGACTTATTTATCACCTTTTACAATGTAAAGTTTGTGTTTATATTACTTTTTGGTTTTATGAAATACAACCATATTGATTTTACATGAATTAGATGGGCATGGTAGTCACTTCTCCCAAAAAAATAAAATTATATCATTTTCAAAAAAATATTTATTTTGATTTAGAATGGTATATTGGTGGAACAATTTTTTTCCTTGTTGTTATGATGCTAATGTGTCCACCAAATATTTTGAAATTTCTATCAAAATGATCGAATGTGTCATATTTAGAATAATATACTTCTTCGAGAGGTAGAAATATTACTTTAAAATGGATGTAATCATTCAGATAAGAAAAATAATTAAAAATTTTTATTCTACATAACCAAAAGTTTTTTCCCCTTACTTTATACATAGGTGTAAGATAAAGTTTATTTTATTATGAGATATGGTATCCCTACAAGACAATTCCTCATAGTTAATTACATTCCAGGAGTTGTGGGCTCCCACGGTCTCACGAGAATACTCTCAATTAAAATATTGACTCATATTATGTAGGATTACAAGGTTAGTGTCTTTAAAATTGATATTTTATGCCTTCAAATGGATTGATTCGACATTTTAAAAAAAAAAATTTCATTAGAATTCAAAGGTTGTCTTACAGTCTAATGGCGATGTGTCATGGAAAGGTTAAATAAAAGGGTTAGCCAACTCTAAGAAGAATGCATACTCCAGGGACTGGAATTATGAAATTGTTGAGAGATTTAGGCGTTTATTTGAAAGATTGAATTTGGGTTGAGTTCAATGATTTGAGTTAAGAAGATTTGGATAAGATTTGATTTGAGTGGATTTTTTTGATTTGATTTGATTCATAAAGGCTTGATGTGAGTTATGAAGGTTTCATTAAGGTTGATTGGTTTAAGTTAGATGGAATGTGAAACCCTAACCATAAAACTAACCTGCTCTCTAAAGAGGCTAAGTAGACAACTAATTTAAATTTTCGTTATAACACCCTAGGTCAAGAAGCCCATAACTTTTCATCTTTCCAAATCATCTTTCCAAGTTCATCAATATCCTTGGACTCTTAACATGCAAGATAGTTTGGAGTTCTTCACTTAGTACCATAGTGATGGCGAGAGTAGCATTCTAACTATTAGGTGATTCGAGGTACATTTGTTGGTAACTATGGGTGACTTCATCTTAGGGCACCTATATAGCCTAAGGAGGTTATACGTTGTTTGTTTTATAAATCCTATTCTTAGTACTAACTAAGGGTACCTAATAATCTAACATAGGCTTCTAGACGGGACTATTCTATGGAATTTGTTATCTTGTGTTTTGTTTCTATGTTGGCCAACCTAAGGTTCACAGTTGATCTACCTAATAATGGTTTATGTAATTTAAGTTGGTGCATGTTATTTTATTTTACTTTATTGACTTAATATTTAATTAATGATTGGTTGAACTACTATGTTTGTGGTCAATAAAAAAATCAAGACATTAACAGTTCGAAGTTTTGTATTTGGTTTCATATCCTAAGTTGGTATTCTTCTTTAGTTTTCCTCCCAGGGTTTTAATTCTAGTGTTGATTTACTATTATATGTTGAATTTCACTTGCCAAAAAGGGCTCATATATATTTCATTCCATGTTTATAGTTTTCACACTAAAGTGTCATATACATGCTTAATCATTAAAATTTTACTTTTTACACATATGGAAAAGATAATATATATATATATATATATATAATAATAACAATCTAATTTATTCAATGTTAATTACATTTTACAAAGGATGTGTATGTGTACTTAAAGGATGCCAAAGTCAAAGATCGATAAGGCTTGTGTGCTCTAATGCTAAGTTATCATATTAGTTAGACTTTAAGATCTGGGGCTGCCGAAGGGAGGAAAAAGGAAGGGTGTTTGAGCTCAGAGCTCAGGGATTCATTTATGAGGAGCAACACTCTCATTCTAGTCTCATCGGTTGATGATGAAGTCATTAGGTGTGTTTCCACAATCACCCATGAGTTACATATGCATGACATGGGGTCTAGGATGAGAAAGAGGGACCAAGAGAGGGATGTCAGAGTCGAGAGCCAAGAGGCAACCATTCTGGAGTGCTAATCTCACTTTTGGTCAATCTTCTCATGCCTAAAACCTTAATCCTTTCATCCTTGGGTGTGTTTTAAAACAAGGGTTATGGACTTGAAAGGAGCTCAATATCACTTAGATCCCAAAAATCCCTTGGTCTGCATATAGCTACACTATAGCCTGACAATGTTACTTAACATTTAGCATAACTACACCAATAGTTGAATAGATATGCTTCCTAAAACCTTGGCGTCACCCCAACGCGCCTATGCAATCTCACCAGCATAAATATGTTGGTGTGTAGCATAATTATGGCACCCTTATAAAAGGGTTGGTATAATTATGCCACCAAAGCCACATACTTATGCTAACCCCCCCCCCCCCCCGGACCTCCACTTTGTTCCCTAACATTAAAAGGAGTTTAAACTTCTCATTTAAGAAGAACATTTGAAAACACAGAGAAAGTTGTTCACTTCTCTTCTCCCCTCCTTCATTCGATCTCCCACTGTGGCACTCCCTTGTTTGGTCTTCTTTTTGATGTTCTTCGACTTCTCCATTATAACTCTTCAATTATTTTCTTCTTCTTACCATTGTACACAGCTCTTCTTCTCCTTCTTCTCCTTCTTCTCCTTCTTCTTCTTCATCTTCTTTATCTCTTTTTCTCTCCACTACACTTCTCTTCTAATTATTATTCTCCTTCTTCTTCATCTTCTCACCACTACTTCTTATCTTCTTCTTCTTTTCTTCTCACCAACATCCTCATCCTTCTTTTTTCCTCTCCTTCTTTCACTTTCTTCATCTGCCTCTTCCCCTAGCGGAACGAACCACCACTCTTTTTCTTTTCTTCCCTTTCTCACTTTCTCTTCTTCCCATTCTCGTTGTAGAACCCTAACACCACCAAATTGTCATTTTCACTTCATGAACTTTTTATGTGGTTTATTAATATGAAATTTCTCTCATTAGAATTTTGTTTATGTGATGTTCATTTTCAAATGATTTCCTTATGTGAAGTTAGTTTGCTTATGCAATTTATTTAAGCAAATTTATTACTTATATGTAGTTTATATAAAGTGTAGTTAGGCTTTTTTTGACAGCCACAATTCGTCGGTTATGATAATAAAAACTGTCGTTTTTAATGGTACTAACGATTTTAAGCTCGTAGGTAAAACACTTGTTGGTAATTCTAAAACCGACCGATATTATGATGTTATAAATTTACGAATGGTTATCCGATAATTAATGTCCAAGCCTTTTTGAGAAAATTTGAGTTATCGATAATCGTTTATTCGTATAACCGATAGTTTTTTCATCGGTAATAGCGACGAAATGAACGTCGAGAAAGTGTCGCACCCGTCGGTTTTTTGAAGTAGGAAAAATCGTCAGTTATACATCTTTTATGCGTCGTTTTTCATAATCAACAAATTAACTATTGGAAAACCTAAAGTGAATTCATGCTAACTCAGGTCAGCCATAAACTCACCTCTGATCAGTCTGACCTAACTTAAGTTAATTTAAACTCAAGCTAGACTTAGGTGACCTGGGGTTAAGAAGTGTTTGAATTCTCATATGAGAACAAAAGCACGCTTAGATCTAGTCGAGGGCAATTTAAGCCAAGGAACAAACAAAGATAAAAGATACGAAATAAAGCCCACCCTAAAGACATTAAAACATTAACTTTAACCATAAATTTCAACCTAGTTTGAGAAGCTATTTTGGAGGAGGCAACCCATGACTGCTCAAAAAGTATCTTCTAGTCACTTGTGACTAATTAAACCGCAAAGACAATGACTATGAGACGACGAAACCATGAGATCTTGACCAGATCATTTCAAATATTAAAAATAAAACACAAAATAACAAAAATTTAATCAGCTAAAAAGTATAAAGCAACCTAAAATTTTTACCCCTAAAATCCAAAAAAGATGTCAAAACTTACATGAAACCCCAATGAGCACCGAACACAACTTGAACCCTACTACATTAGTCTACAAAGATTTATTAGGCAACACAACCCATGGTTTCTGACAGAAATCTTCCAGGTGGAGTATGTTTGACCGCCTCCTCAGAATAAGTAGATCAGGGAACTTGATAACCCTGGGACGATGAAAATCCATGGGCATGTTGACCAGGTTTTCCTAAATAAAAATAACAACCAATCAATCAAATTTTAAATTTTTTTATGCTAATTCTATTTTGCAGGAGCTGCTGAAGACAAAAGGCCAATGTCACCCTAACTTTACTTTGCATGTTATTAAGGTGTGCTAACTTTTATTTGCATGGACAGATATTCAAAACTTGAAGAATAGGATGCACTTCAACTAAACTATTGACAACAACTTAAAACCATATGATAGTTCGAGACCTTGATAGGGTTCTTCCAAACCCTTAAGCATTCACTACCCTTCTTCTTTAGGATAGGGCTTTGAAATTCCTTTCCTCGGAAACAATGACAATCAAATTTTATGAGGATGATTTACAATCTTAATAGGGAGTTGTTTTAAGCACCACCCCCAGTTGCTTAAGATATAACTAACTATGGGGGTTTGCCATTATAGGATGAAACAAACCCCAGAATAGGTACAACAACCTGAATCTCTGGTCGTTGGTTTTATTTCATCGGGTTTTCTTTTTTAGTGTAACTCTGAAGTGTCTTATACAGATCTTACCTCAGATATACACTTTAGAGTTATCTACACAAAGTCTACCTTACGAAAGCTTCCCCACGTATTTCTTTCTATCGCCGTCGTTATATACCTTAGCCCTCTAATCTCTTCTCTTTTCAGATCATTCACACGAACAGAAAGAGTTACTCAGGAAGAGAGGTTATACGACAGTAAAAGAATGACGACTCCACCACCACAACCGACAATTGAGCGGCTAAACAACGACACACTGTCAAATTGAATCTGACTGATCGGTGGCGGCCATCAGCGTAATAGTTCGTTACGAATGAAATCATCTGGAATGACAAAAAGGTGTGGCAGTGCCATGTGAGCTGCGTGAGATGGATGAGTGAAACTTGCATTATTTTGGTGTTCAGCATCACGACCTGACATGAGAAGTGTTCCTTCTTAGGGAAGAGGCTGGTAGAAGTTCCTGTGAGTGGTGTGTTTCCTGTAGTTCTTTGAGTAATGGTAAACGAACTTCATTCAATGGTGTGGGCAGCAGATGTTGAGCCCCGCGTAGGAGTTGTGTGATCTCTAGTTGAGACTCCTCCATTCTGCACATTCTGTCTTCCAGAAAAGGACATGCACACCTCCGTCAGTAGGATAATGTCTCTCACGATAAGAAGATGAAGAGGAATCATGGCCTTGGCTTCGTGACTGCTCCTTGCAATGATGAGTGTTGTATTGGAATGCTCCGTTGACACGAATATTATGTTTGATGGCCATGTAATAAGCCTTACAAGTACTTCAGTGGTGGGATTGAAATTCCTATAGATGGCGTCAAACTGATGGGTGCTAGAAAATTTGCAGTAGTAGAGTAGCATATTCTCGTTTTAGCGTGGTACGAGGACAACACACACATAGAAAAGTGAAATCAACAAATAATGACATCAGAAGTTTTGTACGTGGAAGACCCGGAAAAAGAAAAACTAAGGGGTTTGACCCAGCTGAAGAGTTCCACTATAAAAAAATGATTATAGCTGCAATCACTTATTACACGTCGACATGCTGATGAATTGTTGCTAGGAACAGGCGACGTCCGATAGCGATTAGATGCATCCGGTTGGTGGTGGTCGGCAATGTTTGGCGATGATCGACGACGATTAGCGGTGGTCGACGGTGGTTGCTGATAATTGACGGCGGCCAACAGTGGTTGACGATGATCGTCGAAAGTCGACGACAGTAAGAGGTGGTTAATGGAGGTCAGAGGTTGTCAATGGCAGTCGGCGGTGGCGGTGTTGGATTTCAGCTCATTCTCAAAGCTTCAATCTCTTTCTCAAGCCTCATGTTCTCTTCCCTCATGAGAAGGGAGGGGCTCTATTTGTAGTGTTCTTCGTGCAATTAATGCTCGAATATGAATCACTTTGATCGGACGGTCCAGAGAGTTTTCTTCAATCAGATGGTGTTTTATGGACTTTTGAGTGTCAACGATGTTGTAATTAACCATTCTTGGGCTCACTGGATTCTTCTTGTCGAGACAGTCGATTCGGCTACATATTTGTTAGGTTTAACATTCATTTGAGCTTCTAAATATATATGAAAAAGAATAGTTTAATGACTTCATCTGAGCTTGAATTGGCTCAAATTAGACTAATTTTAATATCATTGGGTCCGTCTCATTGAGCCGGTAAGTTTGACCGTAAGTTTGTTGAAATCAGAGTTCTGGATGACTTTTTATCGATGCTTGAATATTTTTCGCTCAAAAAACTATTTCGAGATCTGTGCTATGTCTCGAGATTAATGATAGATGATAAAAATTTGTTGAAGTCTTATCATATTTTAACCAATTTTTTTATATTCAACTTTACTAACAAACTTATGAACACAAAAGAGAGATTTTATCTTAATTGAAAACTAAAAAAAAACTTATCCAAAAATAATTAATACCATAAATATTATTATGAAGCTTAAAAAGTCAAATTTTATTTATTTATTTTGTTTCAAAAATAACAATACACAATTTGTGATTGTTATTTATTCTAAAACAAAGTAGGATGATTTTATTTATTATGATTGTTTTAGGACAATTATAATCTCAAGAAAATTAGTTGATCACATATTATATTTATTACATCTATTCAAAAAATAATAATAGATGAAGGTTTGTTTTCTAAAATTTTAATTAAGATATTGTGCCAAAAAAATTTTAGTGAGGCTGCCAAAGATCCCGTGGATTTGACGCATTGAGTGAATTGAAGTCACGTTCTACTGAAAAGTGACAACTCTTTTATTTGCTTATTTTTATGCTCATTATATATATTATTTTTCCGTTCACTGTTCCATATATTTCTATTCTTAGCCGTGGCGATGAGACGGTCGCATCGGAATGAGGCGTACGGGTCTACAGTTAAGCCACGTCTGCTTCGACTCCGACGCGTCTTCCACCGATACGCCCGTACCTAAACGTCGCTAATCGGTAAGCGAACGACAAGTAACATCGTCCGAATGGTAACAATTTTGTAGTATTTTTGTATGAAGGTTAATTTATCTTTATATTTAAAGATGATCATAAAATGATCTACATGAATCTCAAAGTTATCTGCAGACAGAAAGACTGAATTGATTACTATCGGGCCGACTTTTTAGAGGACTCAGCCATTGAACTACTTTTCCCTCCGAACAATCATCATAAAAAAGATTAAAATATCTCGTACTACCACTTTAAAATAAATATGATATTGTAATTTACTTTTTGACACTCATATTATCTATAAATAAAAGAAACCATTCATTTAAAGTGTTTTTGGGGCCGTAATTGTAAGCTCCTTTTTTTATGAAATAAGATGGGCCCACAAGCCCCTGAACACTCCGATTCACCCCCGATGGTGCAAATCTTTCAATTCTTCTCTTTCCTTCTTCTCTCACTCTAACCCATGATTTTCTTCATCGATTTAACGCTCTATTTCTTGTATATGATCTGCCAGATAGTTTTGGATTTAACATTTTAAACGATGTAGTGAGTGTAGATCATGCCATGAACAAGAAAATGAGCAACAATAACTGAAATCTCTTGAAAGGGATGTTCACAACAAAAAATGCAAAGGGAACTTGCACGATAATGAATCGTCCATGAATCGTCTATTCTCTTGTGGATCTGTATATGCTCTCTATTTATTTTCAGCTCTAGATTGACGTTTGGACCCAAAAGAACCTCTGGCCTCTTGAGGAGAATATAATTTAAAGTGCTGCAACAGTTGCTAGTGCCATGTTTGAAGTTCAAAGCTTTCCATTTAGGCTTACCTATCTCCATTTTATTGAGCTTAGGAGGCAAATGGACAACTCCTGCAGATTTGGGCAATTAACGAGGAACAATTCAGCTAAGAACTCCAGCGATTGAAACACACAAGTCCCATGAAATTTGTAGTCAGGCCACTCTACTTTTTGCACATTATGAAGGCATGGAGGCTTGAGGTGGGGAAGCCACCCCAAGGATGGAAGAGTTTCCCACTCTGAACACTTACGCAGGCAGATAGAGTAAGAGATCAAATCAGCATTGTAGACCCATATTGTAGGCCTCCTCATGTACACAGATCTCTTATGGTCGGTCATCCAGATGTCGTCGGTCGCCCCATCTTGAATCCGTCGATTGTTAGATTTGAAGGTTACCGACCGTCGGATCTCAACCTTGAAATCTGCACTGGAAAATTACTCCTCATAACTGTTGAGATATTTTTCTAGTCTTTTTTAATTTGTTGCTCCATAAATATCCTATCAAAGGGCTCATTTTTTCATTTATATTTTAATGTCATTTTCTCCTCCTCTAATGACCACTCTTATAGTGAATTCTATATGAAAGAAGTTCTTTAAGATCTTTAAGGGTTTTAAGTTCTCCGCTCTCTTTTATCATCTCATCAACTACCAAGAAGGTCTTCTAGCCATTATATGAAACTTGCGAGAACAATATCATTCTTTGTGTGTCATATTAGTATGGTTTGATGAGTTATAGTTTTAGTGTGACTAATTTTTAACTTTGTCTCTCAACCCATTTTTCTTGAGAGATTATTCATGTCCTCAAATTTTTAAAGTCATCTTTATCATTATCACACCAAACACATTTATAAGTATTTTCTACTTTATAGTTTACATGAAAGAGTGGAAGGATGGTTGGAACCAAGATTTTAAAAGATTGGTGTTTTTTTTTCATGCAACCATGTGAGGATGACCAGGCTTCAGAATAAGTATATTAAGTATTAACAAAGATAGTTTTTGAGAAGACATTTTTTGGGTTAGTTCTTTTGCCTCATCCACCATGAAACTAAACTTCTACAAAAAATAACTTGTATAAAACTTTTCCAAAGAAATCTTGTTGAACCCAAAAAATTGAAGCAACAAAAGATAATAATTATTTATATTTTAATATTTTAAAGAATATGTATTTTAATTTTTTTTTAATAAATCAATGTAGAATTAATAAGAAAAAAATTTAAATTAAAATATAATTTAATTTGATTTGAACTTCTAATTCTATTTCTATAAGTAATAAATTTATAGCTTCTATTTGCATTAATGATTACATAATATAAGAGCAAAGATCTTGCCCACACCCCTTGCCCTTCCTCGCATCTAATTCTTCATTAAGAAGAGTATCAATAACTATCAAGGTTAAATGGAGAACACAACTTCTTAAGATCAAAAAGTCGGGCACAACAAAATTCAAATTTTGGATTACCAAGCATGAAACTATAAATTATACTTTTGAAGAAATCTTGGATAAGACTTTTTATAGAAATAGTGTAATCAATGGCTTTTTTAAAAAGAGGGATGATGCATTAAAAAAAAAGACAATTACAAAATTAAAAAGTTCATGTTAATGTTAATCATGATTGAAAGTTTATATTAATTTATAATATTTGAGAGAAACAAAAAATGTAAAGGAAATTGATAAGGAATCATTTGAGAGACCAACCATCCATGTATATTTTCTCATCAAAGAAAGGATAACCCTATTATGGTTTAAGTTCAAGTCAAATAAGGCTTGCAAAAGCCCAATAACCTACATGCTTATCAGCCCCATCAACCTTATCCTAAGTATATTTTCATAAATATAATCAATCACTATCCCAAATCAATCACTATCCCAAACAAAGTAAACCAAAAGGTATAACATTAGAGAATGTAAGACTCAACAGAAAACCTCATTGAATTGAAGCAATCCCGCCTTTTGGTTGTGAAAAATTCTTCAAATTTAAGATATTTAGAATACGAAAACACTTTCATTAGAAAACCAAAATTTTTAAGAATAAAGAGAATTTATATAGAGATTGAGATAACTCAATGTCACCAATCACCTTTTCGGGTTCATTTGGTTCACAAGTTTATTCAAAGATAGTTGAAGTAATAACCTATGTGTTTAACCCTTGTGTTAAATGTTTTTATAGTAATATCTAAGAAATGAGTGGAAAAAAAATAAGAAAGCAAAAATAAAAATAAAGAAATGGAGAGAAGGGAAAAAGTGCTATTTCACTCTTCCATTCTACATTTTCCCTTTTTTTTTTTTAAATAGTAGTATTGTTTCGCTCCCTTCACCCTAGTTCTATCATTCTATTATGTGTAAGGTCATTAATATTGCTTCTTCATTTCATTTAGAAGAATGAAGTTTGTGCTATACGTGGATTTACAATTTGAATGCTCCCTATTTCTTAGAATTATGTTTCTCACCCTAACACATTACATTAGCAAAAGAAAAAGAAAATGTGAGCATAGCTTTTTTTAGTATTGGAGAAATCAAGCTAGAAATAGAATATTCACGAAAATAAAGTGCAAGAAGGTGAAAGACCTATGTAAACACAAATAAAATGAAGAAATTAAACTATTGTTAATTAAATGATCATGACTAGTCATAAAGAGCTTGGGAAAGTAAGAACTTTAAGAATTAAAGGCATGTCTCTCATGTCATATCTCCACCACAAATTGTGAGTATTAAAATATGTATGGCAAAAACAATTATTGATTGGTATTTATGAGAATCATTTGAGTAATAGCAAAATAAAATCAATGCAAAAAGAAAAGATTATAAGGGTGCCCAAAATATGTGGGGTTTATAGGAGGACCATAGGGTGAAGAGGAAGATTAATGCAGATGAGATTATGAAGGAGATTTAAGAAATATAATCCATAGTTTTAAAAAAGAAAAGATAAAGCTAATGCTCTCAACAAAATTACATGAGGTGATTAGAGAAATTATTAATTATTCTAAGTTTAAAGAACAAATTTCCTCAAATGAATGAAATTACTATTTAGAACAATCTTTATAGAATTAATTAAAATGTGCTACTATGCTCCATATATGGATTAAAGCAATTGCACTAAATAGATGTATACAAGGATATGAAATTCATTGACTATAATAATGCTACACAATAGAGATGCTATCTAGGCATGCCACATTTTGATAACAAATGCTACATAATCCACCCAATGAATATTCTTTTAGAGCAAGAGACTAACTATTTTGAGAAAATGATCACAAGCAGCCAGTCAGAGTTAAAAGAGCTTATCATGTAGAGTACAAATTCACTAGTGCATTTCTTATACTCCTTACCATTGCTTAGTATTCTACTCATAGCAAAACTTCGATAACACAATTGAAATCACTGAAAATTCTTTCTTCAAATCCCTGAAAATAAGCATGCTTTTTTGTCTACAATATACAAAATTAGATGTACAGAATTACATGGGTTACATCAAAGCAATATTCATCAGGTGACAAAGTTATGAGTGTCTTACGCTTTGATTGGAGAACTCAATTTGCGGAATTCTCTAAAAGCTGGAAAAAGAGGGAAGTAAAAAGGTTGCAGGAAAGAAAGACTCCGTCGAAAGTATGCTCAAATTATCTCGATCATGCACTTTAGTAGGCGAAAAATGAGCCCACAGATGAGCCTTAACTATCATTGTGATCGGAAGCACTGCTTATAAGAGTTCAACTTTCACCATCAGCATCTCCATAATCAGAAGTAGAACTGGCATCACAATTTTCGATCTGCATTTCCTCAGAATCAGCTTCTGTAGATGAGCTTTGCGGCTGTTCAGAATCAGTGCCTCTTTGTGCGAAACTCAAATCATTCCTCCTCACTATACTCAGTACAATGCCGTTTTGAATCCTTTCAGGCTGCAACAAATCACCTTCATTAACTAGGATTCTGGTGGAAGCAATTGGAAGCCTACCGACTGATTCTTGAGAACACGAGTCGGAGTTCACCAAACTTCTATCAGTAGAAACTCTAGAGTTGTTATACAAAGAATCTCTTCTTTCCGGCTGAGTCCCAATGGTACTGGACTGTGCAGCTGAACCATCAACTTCATCATCCCTCTGTGAACTAATGAACTCCGAGTCAGTTTCCAGATTTTGCATGAAGTTGATAAATTTGTTTGCCGAGGCAGTTCTCATTAATGGTCCTCCACTTCTTGTCCATGAATTAAGGTCTATGCTTTCTGATTCACTATCACTCACATCATGTATAATAATTTGGCTATGGCTACTGCTTAAGGAGCCAGTAACATGGCTCTGATGTTTTGAAGTACTGGGGTCAGCAAGAGTTTCTTCGTCCAGTGACCCGGATGAGTTTTCTCTAGCAATACAATTCCATGATGGAATCCTTCTTGAAGCACTCAATTTTACAGTGCTTGCAAGCCCATGAGAAGAGGCGGCCCTCTCAACGCTCCTCTTGAGCCTACGCATGTGGTTGAGAAGGGCAACACATTCATCCAATGCAAGTTCTATAGCACAATTGGCCTTTATGGCAGACAGCTTCTCCCAGGTGCACCTTCGGCCTTGGTTGACAGCCTTTTGGAGCTCCACGTAAGATGGATTTTGTATGATTTTTGAATACTGAGAAAACAAGAGAAAAAATGCCGGATATATTTTAGTTTTGCCTAAGAACTTTACTTAGATCAGTCATCTATCTGACACGCCTAGCCGTAGAAGATTTGCTTAATACCTGAGCCAGTGTAGCAGGCATGACAATAGTCACATCACCTTCCCATTCTTGGGCAAACAATTTTGCTAGGCCTCCCAGAGGAAACCCGAGTTCAAGAATTTGATTGCATCTGTGCTTAATCTCCATCTCAGCAAGATGAGCAAGCTACTTAATTGAGACAAAGTAAAGCCAAGTCAGAATGTTGCAAAATGTGAAAAAAAAAGTAATTACAAATTCAATAACTTTCTAAGACCAAACATTAAAGTAATTGAAACAAGAAGAACACAAAAAATCAAGCATGCCCCTAGCTAGAAGGGATAATTACATGCATAGCACTCAAAATATTATTATTTACAAAACTAGCACCCAGGTGACCATTTTTAGGAAGATTTACAAACCACTCAATTCTTATGTATTTATATATCTAACACCTAGTTTCACATACAAACCACCATAGCTTTGCATGAAAATGTGTATTTCACTTTTCTAAAGTTAAAGTGGTGGTATTTTTCATGTGATATAAAAGATTTTGGCGGTATAAATGTAAAAAAGCAAAGTTTAAGTGTTAGATGTGTAAATACATAGGATATAGGTGGAATGTATGTAATGCTTATTTTTTAAAACTACTGGACTAATGCATTTATGCGCGCCACGATCAATCTGATAAAATTGACAAAATATGGGTTGGGATTTTATCATGTCATATTTGAGTGAGAATTTGAAAAATGATGGTGCTAAATTTGTAAATATCAAAGCTAGAGTGCTATGCATGTAATTGCCGCTAGCAAGAAATAGGTGAAAGATGCTGAGAGCTAATAGATAATAATGTACCTTAGCTGCAAAATTGCCTCCATAAGCTCTCACAAGTTCCTTTAACCTCAACAGCGGTGCTATATGAGGATTGGCTTGGCTAACAATAAAATGATTGACATTGAATAACTCCTTCAACTGCAACGTAGGTAAATCACTTTCCAAGCTTCCATCCCTCCATCGCCGAGTAGAAGCTCCTGACAACTGCTCCAGTCCCCCTGAAAAGGGTGCATGAAAAGGTACAATCTCTCCAAATCTATCCTTTGCCATCAACTCCTGAGCTTCAAATAGACCCGGGAAAGCACAAGATGCAGTCACTGCACTCCATATAACAACATGCGGGGAAGTCAAGTAGTTAAGACATCGTGGGGGTTCGTGCTTCCTTGGGGAGCAAACTGTGATGCCTAGTATACGGCCTGTAACATCATAAGCCTCCTGGAAAGTTAAATTGCTGGTAAGATGTCTCCGCTGTCTTATTTCAAGAACCGCTCCATGTGTCATCACCCTCTTAACCACTGTGAAAATTCCACCCATCTGATCAAAGAACTGAAGTGAATGCCAAGAGTCCTCGAAGAAACTCTCAAGCTCAGGCCAAGACCGCGTTGCAACGATAGCACAAACGATGGAACCTACACTAGACCCAGCAATTATGCGGGGTAAAAGCTTGTGCTCAACTAATGTTTTCACTACACCTACATGGAAAGCACCTAAAGAAGCACCCCCACTCAACAGAAGTGCTGTTCTGCCAAAGGAATGCCTTGTCTCATGCATGAAAGTAAGTTTCTCTTCTAAGAGCAACTCCTCGGAATCAGAGTTGCATACCATTTTCAGTTGGGTTGAGACTTCATCAATGTATTCCTTAATTAATTTGGGAATCTGCAAGCAAACAAACGAATTAATATCAATTAAGTTTTAAAATGAAACATAAAGTATTAACTTCAACCTTGACAAATCTGCTCAACAGCCAGCCATCAATCGAGTCACTAAACTTCTTCCAGACACTAATCTGATGAACAAATACATTATTGTTATTTTCTGCAGATCACTTTTTATTGTTTTAATTTTATCTTCCATGTCTTAGTGACTTCCCTATTTCTGTTTTCAAAATTTCGATACTATTAAATTTCCATACAATTAAATCTGTCTCGACAAAAGCTTCTGGATGAATTAAGATTTCATGGGTGCAGAACTATCCTCGCACTTAGAAATTTTTGTTTTGATCTTCACTAAACTGGGAAAGGAAGGTACGGTATCGTTATTGCTGATTTTGAATGTGATTTCAATAGCAAAACTATATGTTTATTATAGAATCGGAGTTTGTAGAAACCAAGTTAATCAAATAAGATAAAAATAGATATTCCCATTTTTTTTTATTTACCATTTTTTTCTTATATAGTGGAACTTAGTTTGGGGTTAAGGTACATGGTTTTGAAAATAAAAAATTACAGCACTCTATGTTGGCTCTAAGAGATTTGAGAGGGAGGACCCCTCTAGGGCGTTTAGAGTTCAGAGAGAGAGAAAGAGAGAGAGAGAGAGAGAGAGAGAGAGAGAGAGAGAGAGGAGGAGGCAGGAGGGAGGAGGCAGGAGAGAGAGACAGAGAGAGAGAGAGAGACAGAGAGAGGAGGAGGCAGGAGGGAGGAGGCAGGAGGGAGGAGGGAGGGAGGGAGGAGGGAGTTTTTACTACAGGGAGCTCTCAATCTCTATGTAAAACAATCACAATTAGATGCAGGGACAAATTAAATAAAGAGATATTACAATATATTATTTTTACTAATATGAAACGTTCAATAAAGGTAACCGTAGAATATAATACAATCTATCTTAAGCATTATGCCTGATAAAAAATGATCAAGGATTGTTATGAAAGATAGCAAGCTAAAAGTAGGTGTATCTAAACAATAGTTAAGAAAACTGTTCCATGATTTCATCACAACAAACAAAAGTTGACTATACGCTCATATGTATCTAACTATTTGATTTGAAAATAACAAACTTTTATTTGGAGTCATTTAGTATATTTCAAATTAGTTGCTTTTAAAGTATATCAAGGTCATCAATTCTAGTGACCATCAAAATGAAAAGCTAATTTGATTACTACTTAAATGTGTGGTTGCTTGGAGGATAAGTTCAAAGTAAATTCAAGATGACTCAAATAACAGAATCAAGCTCCAAGGTGAAATTGGAATAATGTGTAAGATGTATTAAAGAATTCATGTAAATTGTTTGAGTTGATCTACCAATGAACTCAAAGATGATGAACACTCTAATAAATTGGTTAAATTTATTCAAACTTGTTTTCGAGAATGTGAAAATCATCCTATTTTGGAAATTTAACCAGGTTGATTTTCTTTTTATTAAGTTGTTTCTATTTTCTTTTTTGTGATATTATTTTAATCATTATTTTAATTTTTGATCATTTGGTTAATTTTCTTATTCAATGATCTTTATTCAAGTATGTGTGATTTCAATTAAGCAAACTCAAAATTTTCGATATATTATCTTAAAATTATTTCATAGAGCTTTATGTCTTTATTGATTCTAATCACCTAACCTAAAAAATTAAGCTTAATTATAATGTGGTGGTTATGGTGTGGAGCTTAATTTGGAGCAACCACAAACACTGCAAAGCGCAACACCTACCCGTGTATCGAGCGCTCTAGCTCCCAACCCCGGGTGCCCTTTCGCCCAAGTCTCGAGCACAACAGAGGAGCGCCCTCTTTTGGACACCTAGGCACCCAATATTGGGCTCTCAAGCACCCAATATAGGGCTCTCGAGCACCCAATTCGGGCGAACATTCAACCTTAAGCGTTGCTTACCTGAGCCATAGGCACTCGAGCGTCTGGCTATGTTAAACCCAATTTGTGGTTTTAAGGGCTACTTCGAGGGCGTATCTTGGTTTTTCTTTGTTTTGTGATTCCTATGCGCGAGAGTTTCTTCGACAACAAGTTCCCGGTGAGAAAAAAAGTTGCTAAGTGGAGGATTTTCATGATTTTGACGTGCGTCTCTCTAATTGGATTCACAGAAAGGACTTGGAATGAAGTACAATAAATTTCCTTCAATGTAGAGAGGAAGTTGAGCGTGTTCTCTCTAAATTCTCTAATTTTTCATAGTGAAATTTTTCTGTTGACATGGTTTCGTGGGTTTTTCCCATTCTAGGTTTTTCACGTTAAATTCTCGTGTGTTTTTTTTAGTTTGCATTTGTTGTGTTTTTGCTCATAAGTTTGTTCTTTTATCGAATCCGCACGGTCCTATTCCATGGTTAATTTGGAAAGAGATTCTTCCGAGTTCCACAACAAAATGGTATCAAAGTGGTGTTCGATTCGAGTGGAGCAATGGTCAACGAAGGTTCAAAGTGGAGAAATTTCATGAGACGAACTTCGCATTCTGAAAGATGCAAGTGGAGAATTTTCTATAGCAGAGAACTATACTTGACAGTACATGGAATTACCAGGAAGCCTGAGTTTATGCCTATGGAGGAATGAGAGGTGTTGGATCTAAAGACACTAGGTTTGATCTGGTTACTACTTCCTCATATGTTGTGTTCAACATGCTAAATGAAAAAATTGCGGGGGATCTAATGGGAACACCGACAACAATGTATGAAAAACCTTCTACTTCCAATAAAGTTTTTCTGATGAAGAAGCTATTCAACATGAATATGGTGGAAGACAGTTCAGTGTCAGAACATCTGAATAATTTCAATACGGTAACAAGCCAGCTGTGTTTTGTGGGATTAATTTTGATGATGAGGTCAGAGCACATGTGATAATATTTTCATTCCCAGACAGTTGGGATGGTTTGATCATGGCGATGAGTAATTGTTCAGGGAATTCGAAGTTGAACTTCAATGACATCACGGGTCTGATGTTGAATGAAGAATTTCGCAGAATATCAACGAATGGTAAATCTTCAAATTTTACGTTGAATGTTGATAAGTCACAGAAGACCAACGAATGATGAATCCTCAAATTCTACGTTGAATGCTGATAAAAAGAAAGAATTTTGGATAGAAATACAAGCAGAGGCAGATTCAAGTCCAGAAGAGGAAAGTCCAAGTCAACAGACAAAATGAAAGAGGAGAATGTTGGAATTGCGGAAAAAATGAACATTTCAAGAAGGATTGTAAAGCTCCAAGGAAAGTTGGTGGTGGAGAACAAGAAATGAATCTCTCTGCAAATATCTTCACTAGTAAAAACCAAAATAACTCGAAAGTGTTATCCTTAGTAAATATTGAATCTTGGATTGTAGAATCATGTGTCTATTTATTTAAAAACTATACTCAGAGTGATCTAGGAAATGTTTATATATAAGATAACAAGGTCTGCAATATCATAGGAAATTATGATATTGATATCAAGTTGTCGAATGAAATAGTCTGAAAGCATGCTAAAGTTAAACATGTTCCAAGTCTGAGGAGAAATCATATTTCTGTGAGCAGGCTGGCAAATTCAGAACTCATGACTTGATTCACAGGTGATTCGTAGAAGATAACCAGGTGGCACTGGTGATGACTCGGGGCAACATTGAAGACACACTTGATCAATGAAATGATTGATTTCATTGATGTAGCTAGAACCAGGGTTGATGCAGTTTGTAGCACCATAGACTTAGGCATATGAGCGCGAAAGGTATGAAGTCCATACTTTCTAAAAATAAACTCCAAGATTTGAAAACAATTGATCTGGATTTCTATGAAGACCGTCTATGTATGAAAAACAGAAGAAAGTCAATTTCTGAAAAACTGAAGTGAATACTGAAGTATATGGGCCAACTCCAGTTCAGTTTATTGGAGGTTCTCACTATTTTATTACGTTTATTGATGACCATATGAGAAAAGTATGAGCTTACTTCTTAAAGAAAAAATTTATGGGCCAACTCCAGTTCAGTTTATTGGAGGTTCTGACTATTTTATTACGTTTATTGATGACCATACGAGAAAAGTATGAGCTTACTTCTTAAAGAAAAAATTGGATGCATTTGAAATCTTTAAGAAGTGAAAGATTATGGTAGAAAATAAGACAAACGTGAAGCTGAAGTGTCTCAGATCAAGTAATGAGTGCAAGTATCGTGATCAAAAGTTCAGAAATTTTTGTACTATAGAGGGGGTAGTTCATTGTCTCAAGGACACCGCAGCAAAATAATGTGGCTGAGGGCATAAACAGAACAATCATGAAGCGTGCAAGGATCGGATGCATTTTAAATCTTTAAGAAGTGAAAGGTTATGGTAGAAAATAAGATAAACGTGAAGCTAAAGTGTCTCAAATCAGATAATGAGTGTGAGTACCGTGATCAAAAGTTCAAAAATTTTTGTACTATAGAGGAGGTAATTCATTGTCTCAAGGACACCACAGCAAAATAGTGTGGTTGAGGGCATGAACAGAACAATCATGAAGTGTGCAAGGAACATGAGGCTGCAGGCAAGTTTCCGAAAACATTTTTAGGCTAAGGTAACAAACACTGTAGTTTATCTGATAAATCGCGGTCCATCAATACCTTTACAGGAAGGCTTACCTAAAGAAGCTTGGAGTGACAAAAAAGTAAATCTATCTCATTTAAGGCATTTGAGTATTTCGCATGTGTGCATGTTGATGCAGGTTCCAGGTGATCCAGCAAAGTGATACAACCTCTACATAGGTATTCTCATTCGTTACGCCATTTTTTATTAACTGATAGTGGTGAACTAGAGTGTTTTGAGGAGGCCACTCAAATTGAAGATTCAAGAGAATGAAAGCTTGCCATTGATGAAAAATGCAGTCTTTAGAGTTAAATCAGACTTAAAATTTGGCGATATTACCAAATAACAAAAGAGCATTACAGCAAATGGGTGTACAAGCTGAAAGATGAGTCAGATGGTAGCAAGATCTACAAGGTAATACTTGTTGTGAAGGGTTTCCAGCTGAAAAAAAGAGTGAATTATACAGAGATCTTTTCCGCAGTGGTGAATATGATAACTGTCAGTGTTATATTGAGTCTAGTAATAGAAGAAGATCTACTTCTAGAACAGATGGATGTAAAAACAACTTTCTTACATCGAAATCTGGAAGAAAAACTATACATGGTACAACCACAGGGTTACCAAGTTCCAGGCAATGAAGGTTTGGTCTGTAGATTGAAGATGAGCATCTATGGCTTGAAGCAGACCCCAAAACAGTGGTACAGGAGGTCTCATAGGTTCATGTCAGACAGTGGGTACATGAAGTGTCAAGCAAACCACTATTCCTTCATCAAATACTTCGGTAATTGTTATATTTTGTTCTTTTGTATGTGGATGACATGCTGATTGTAAGTGCAGGTATGGAGAAAATCATGGACATAAAAGAACAATTATCAAATGAGTTTGAGATGAAAAATTTAGGTCAAACCAAGAAGATCCTTAGGATGAGAATCAACAGAGACAATAATATATAAACACTAAAGTTATATCAGGCAAAGTATGATGAGAAGATCCTACAAAGGTTTAACATAAGTGAGGTGAAACTTGTTAACACTCCCTTAGGTAGTAACTTAAAACTTTTTTAAAGAGTTATCGTCTAACTCTGAAGCAGAGCAAACACGGGGAGAGAACTCCATATGCTTCAGCTGTTGGAAGTTTGATGTATGCGATGATTTGTACCAGACCAGATTGCATGTGAAATGAGTGGTCAGCAGGTACATGGACAATACAGTCAGACATCATTAGGAGTTGGTAGAGTGACTTCTCTGATATTTGAGGGGAACAATCAACATGAAACTTTGTTATGGAAGTGTAGGGATCACTCTATAAGGATTTCTACATTCAGATCTAAGAGAAGATGTGGATAGTAGAAGTACAACAGGGTATATCTTCACTTTAAGGAACACAGCGGTGAGTTAGGTTTCCAGGTTGCAGAAGATCATTGCAAATTCAACTATAAAGGCCGAATACATTGCTATCACTGAGGCTGGCAAATAGAAGATTTGACTACAGAGTTTTATGGCAGAATTGGGCAAGAAGCAAGAAATTTGGAAAGCTTTACAGTGATGGCATGACTGTGATTCATCTTGCTAGGAATGTTTCTTTTTATGCCAGGAAAAAAAAATATATTCAGTTGAGGTATCATTTTATTCGTTCTCTCATAGAAGATGGAAAATTATTCTTGGAAAAGATACACACAGTTTAAAATCCTACAGATATGTTGACGGAGGAACTAGTAATTGAGAAATTGAAGAATGCTTGATTTCAGTTGGATTTCAC